>NC_143048.1:15285000-15570000 GCF_057628025.1 Oncorhynchus mykiss
TTTGATAGCCTTGCGGAGGGAATAGCTGCACTGTTTGTATTCGGTCATGTTACCAGTCACCTTGCGCTGATTAGCAGTGGTTCGCGCTTTCAGTTTCACGCGAATGCTGCCATCAATCCACGGTTTCTGGTTAGGGAATGTTTTAATCGTTGCTATGGGAACGACATCTTCAACGCACGTTCTAATGAACTCGCACACCGAATCAGCGTATTCGTCAATGTTGTTATCTGACGCAATACGAAATATATCCCAGTCCACATGATGGAAGCAGTCTTGGAGTGTGGAATCAGCTTGGTCGGACCAGCGTTGGACAGACCTCAGCGTGGGAGCTTCTTGTTTTAGTTTCTGTCTGTAGGCAGGGATCAGCAAAATGGAGTCGTGGTCAGCTTTTCCGAAAGGAGGGCGGGGCAGGGCCTTATATGCGTCGCGGAAGTTAGAATAACAATGATCCAAGGTTTTTCCAGCCCTGGTTGCGCAATCGATATGTTGATACAATTTAGGGAGTATTGTTTTCAGATTAGCCTTGTTAAAATCCCCAGCTACAATGAATGCAGCCTCAGGATGTGTGGATTCCAGTTTGCAAAGAGTCAAATAAAGTTAGTTCAGAGCCATTGATGTGTCTGCTTGGGGGGGAATATATACGGCTGTGATTATAATCGAAGAGAATTCTCTTGGTAGATAATGCGGTCGACATTTGATTGTGAGGAATTCTAAATCAGGTGAACAGAAGGATTTGAGTTCCTGTATGTTTCTGTGATCACACCACGTCTCGTTAGCCATAAGGCATACGCCCCCGCCCCTCTTCTTACCAGAAAGATGTTTGTTTCTGTCGGTGCGATGCGTGGAGAAACCCGCTGGCTGCACCGCCTCCGATAGCGTCTCTCCAGTGAGAGTGAGCCATGTTTCCGTGAAGCAAAGAACGTTACAGTCTCTGATGTCCCTCTGGAATGCTACCCTTGCTCGGATTTCATCAACCTTGTTGTCAAGAGACTGGACATTGGCGAGAAGAATGCTAGGGAGTGGTGCACGATGTGCCCGTCTCCGGAGTCTGACCAGAAGACCGCCTCGTTTCCCTCTTTTACGGAGTCGTTTTTTGGGGTCGCCGGCTGGGATCCATTCCGTTGTCCTGGTTGAAAGGCAGAACACAGGATCCGCTTCGCGAAAATCATATTCTTGGTTGTACTGATGGTGAGTTGACGTTGCTCTTATGTTCAGTAGTTCTTCTCGACTGTATGTAATGAAACCTAAGATGATCTGGGGTACTAATGTAAGAAATAACAAGTAAAAAAACAAAAAACTGCATAGTTTCCTAGGAACACGAAGCGAGGCGGCCATCGCTGTCGGCGCCATGGCAACAACCGTATTGTGTGTGTGTGTGAGTGTGAGTGTGTGTGTGTGTGTGTGTGTGTGTGTGTGTGTGTGTGTGTGTGTGTGTGTGTGTGTGTGTGTGTGTGTGCTTGCATGTAGAGAATGTGTCTACATGTGTATTTTATGAATGTTGTCCCATGATCTACACACACATATTGTGGTCTGACATAATGGTTTTGATTCATCATAGATGCTCATTCAGTCATGTCGTCAGTCATGTCGTACATGTCAGATCCCCCTTCAAACAACAAATAGTTGAAGACTTGCTACCTGGATAGAGAAGGACTCAACTTCAGTCCCAGAATAGGGTAGACCTGTGTGTTAGTTTAAAGGATTTAGCATATGTTACGCTAATCCAATGCATTATAACCACCAGAATGCCAATTCATTGGTTTTACTGTATGGCTAGTATTTTTACAGAAGGATCTCTCTCTCTCTCTCTCAGATAAACACTCATTCCCAAGAACATTATTAGAATTGTAATCCATAATAACAAATGGTGTCTCTGCGGGTTAGCATTTAGCCAACCCACTCCCTTGCCAAGAGAATCACATAAAATCCAATAAGTATTTGCACTGAGGCACTGAGACGTGGACAATACACATTACTGGACCCGCATCAGATGTCAACACAAACACAGACAAGGAAGAGAACGCAAACAAAGCAAACAAAAGGAGAGTGGATGGAAAATTAAACTCTTTAGAGGACAGAACAGAGAGTGAGTCAGCAGCACGTCGGACAGATGTTCCCCTCAGATTAATATTCTCACTCCCAGTGTGTGTGTGTGTTTTCCTACCACGGACTCGCTATGCTGTCTGATTTCATGCCTCCTGAGCAACGAGAATGGAAAGACCCCTCTCCTGCAGTCATGGCACTGTCACAAGATTTTAATAAATGATACTAACAAACGGGAATATCAGTCTCTCACCGGATGACGCGATGCATGCGGCAGCAACTGGGGCTAAATTTAGCTCCACTCCCTCCCTCTTGCACGGCGAACAACAGCGATCACACTGTTTACGACCGGCGCCAATTTTTTAACTACGGAAGTCTTTAGTTCTATAATGTCTCTTCCGGGCTTCAATTCACCCCTCCTGGCTTTGCTGTTGTTATGTACCCTAATCAGCACGTGTCCAATGGAAAACAGCATTGAGACAGAACTTTTTTTCAGACATCCACCAACCGCCCATTCACTGTGGTCTTAATTGATCACAAATTTGATAGCAGACAATTAATAATTGAGCAGTGTTTGCTAATTAAGTCTTGGAGTGGGCTAGTGGAATACTCTATCCTGTTTCCTAAGGCACATGTAAATTGACACACCTGAGAAATAAGTGATGGGCGTGCTTGATTTCGATCTGCCTCAGATAGAGTAATTTCCTCTCCTGAAAAATGCTTGATCAGATTTCAGGCTGGCGTGTGTGTACTTGCAAGCCTGTGTGTGTGTGTGTGCGTGTGCGTGTGCGTGCGTGCGTGCGCGTGTGTGAATACAAAAATACAAACACACAAATAGACTGTGACCTCCAACTTCATACTCTAGCTCAGACTGATCTCTCACTATTGTCTTGTGAGTGACTCTTCAGGCCTTTCAGAGTGTTACGGTCTACTGGATGAGAACTTCTATTATCTGTAAAAGGAAACTCATTAATGTAACACATCCCAGGACTCTAAAATAAAGCCTTATCATATCCAGACCCATTTTCAAAGCCTAATCCCTGGTCCCTTGCCTTATTCTTACCCCTTTTCAGAACCCATATTCTGGATAGTTCTCATGCTAGTGGTCTGCATCTCAAATGGCACCCTATTCCATATACAGCAGTGCACTACTTTTGACCAGAGACGTAATAGGGAATATGACCCTTTGGGACACAGCCAAATCTATTTTGTCGATTGCTTTCTTGCTCTGTTTAATTCTGTTTTGTCTCACTATGGGTCTCCCATCCTCCCATCCGACTGCACTCGACACCTCTAAGCTTTTTCTTCCTGGGCAGTATTCATGTGGAACGCCTACTTTAGTCAGGGCAGACCAACCACCACACACACAACATGCACACAGAGACACATGCACTTGCTTGCAAGCACGCCCACACACACACACACACACACCGGCATGGTACACACCTCCCTATTTCTCTCAGCGGGAGATTTTCGACAAAAACACAACCTGTCTGTCCCACTAATCAGAGTAGAGGTGTGATTGATGGACAGTGAGCAGAGTGCCTCTTGTAGTGCTTTGGGCCTGCAGGTAGGCTGGCTGGCTGCTCATCGCTCTGCCTCCCTTGGCTCCATGCCAGCCCCCCTGGCACTGCTTGTATGCTGCAGGCTGCAGAGACACTGACCACTGGGAGACATACAGGGGAAGGGGGCGGGGCGGGCAGGTGATCATGCAAGGGAGCGTTTAGGTAGTTGGACGGTAGGAATGTGACAATTGTCCTACTGGAGGAGAAGGAGGTGGAGGGGGGGGGGGGTATGCTCATGTTTGATAGCCATTTCTACAAGGGCATTTGGAAGAGGATGTGGATAACTTACAACTGTTTTTGTCACAGTAAAACAGAGGGAGGACAGAGGAAGAGGGATGGAAATCCTCATGTCGTGCCATGTGGAATAAATAGACAGGACACCAGTGATACAACGTCCATCCATGCCTGGGCATAAGGATCTGTCTCTGGTTCCAAAGGTTGCTTGTTCAAAGTTGTTTCTGATATTTTTGTTTTAAGCCTAAACCTTAACCCATACCTTAACCATTTGGAGTTAATGCCTAAACGTGACCTTGGAATGATACAGAGAACTCACCAAACACTTAGAAATTGGACATTTGGTACAACTTTGAATTTTGACGTTTGAGAAACATGGGAGAACGTCTAATTCTGACGTGAGACTGCTTGTTGATGCAACCTGCTAACATTGTAATAAATATATGACTCAACTCTCTCAGAAACCTCTGTAAATGGGTCAACATTCAAGGTTTCTTAAGCAAGCCCAGTGAATCACTCTATATCCTATCAGCAAAAGATACCAGGTACACGTGTACCTGCACGCACACACACACACACACACACATGACACACGCACACGCATAAGCACACAAATCACATACATACATACACATAGTCACACACACACACCACCCGGGTATACTGGATATTACATTCATCTCCAAGGATGGGGCAGCAGCAGAGCAAACATGTACTGATGAAGAAATAGCATATTCATTCCTGATTGGTTGAATCATAATAACTGGAGATCGGCTCTACTCCATCCTAGCTGCGTTTCCTCACCTATGTAACCGATAGCTATTTTATTCTTTCCAGAATGTTAACCTCCGATATGCCATAGCAATTATGCACGTTCATGTCAAATTTCAGACATGTTTATTACCATGTGTTTTTGCAGTGCATTCAAAGACTACAGCCTAATTTGCTGTGTCTCAAATGCCACCCTATTCCCATAGAGCACTATGCACCCTGGTAAAAGTAGGGCACTATTACTATATAGGGAATAGGGTGCCATTTGGGACATACCCCATGACTGCCTACAATATTTTAGTGAGCTTGGTTAACATTTAATGGGAGCATTCCGTTTTCTCTTCATAATCCTTATTGCTACATGGTCGGCAGCATAATGAAACCACGGGCTGCTCTTGGAAATTAGGTGGTTAGAAAGATAATAATTGATATGGGGAGTCAAAGCAACCTGGTATTCCATTTGGTTTCCATGTTGATTCTAAACCTTAATTAAGTTTTCCGTGGCTGTCTAGCATACTTTCTCCTCTGCTTGGAAACTGATCGCTGAATGATTAGTTGATGAGATTCTGAACTGCAGACTGAGCCCTGTTATGAACATAAGGCTTAAATGCCTCAAAGGACTTCTCATATATAACATCCACGCACATGTTTAAAGTCAAAGAAGTGAGAAATTGACAGAAAATGCTTGTGTTGGTGTTTTATACCTCTGAATCATGGTAGCACACCATTGTGGGTTTGTGTTGTTGTAAAGAAAGGAGAGGGGGAAACTGTGCAGTGAAGATGAACACACTACTTGTGTATGTATGTATGTATGTATGTATGTATGTGTGTTTGTGTGTGTCCATGCATGCATGTACAGTGCTTTCAGAAAGTATTTATACCCCTTGACTTATTCCACAGTCATCTTGGGTATGTCTGTATCAGTTTTACACATCTGGATTTGGGGATTTCCTCCGATTCTTCCTTGCAGATCTCCTGAAGCTCTGTTAAATTAGATGGGGAGCGGCTCTGTTAAATTAGATGGGGAGTCTTTCCACATACTTTCTATGGGATTCAAGTCTAGACTTTGGTTGGGCCACTCAAGGTCTTTCACATTTTTGTTCTGAAGCCATTCCAGCATTACTTTGGTTGTATGCTTGAGTCATTTCCACTCTAAGGTTGTTTGCACTCTGAAGCAGATTCTCATCAAGGATTTTCCTGAATTTGGCTCCATTCATTGCTCCCTCTATTCTCACCCGCCTCCCAGTCCCTGCCACTGAAAAGCATCCCCATAGCATGATGCTGCCACCACCATGCTTCACGCTAGGGATGGTGTTCGACAGGTGATGATCGTGCCTGGTTTTCTCCAGACATAGCACTTTGCATTCAGGCCAAAGAGTTATGATCTCAGAGTCTTTCACATGCCTTTTTGCAAACTCCAGGCATGCTGTCATGTGCCTTTTTCTCAGGATTTCTGTAGTCTGGTAACTCTCCCATAAAGCCCAGATAGGTCAAGTTCTGTAGATGTTCTCCCATCACAACCAAGGAACTCTGTAGTTATGTCAGAGTGGTCGTTGTGTTCTTGGTCACCTCCCTGATCGAAGGTCCTTCTTGCCCGGGTGCTCAGTTTGGTCGGGCAGCCAGCTCCAGGCAGAGTCTGGGTAGTTCCATATTTTTTACATTTCCCAATGATGAGAACCACTATGCTCTTGGAAACTTACAACACTCCAGCAACAGCTTTATACCATTCCCCAGATATACAGTGGTTTGCGAAAGTATTCACACCTTGGTATTTTTCCTATTTTGTTGCCTTACAACCTAGAATTAAAATATTTTCGTGAGGGTTTGTATCATTTGATTTACACAACATTCCTACCACTTTGAAGTTGCAAAATAAAAAAGTCAATACTTTCTAGAGTCACGTTTTGCAGCAATTACAGCTGCAAGTCTCTTGGGGTATGTCTCCATAAGCTTGGCACATCTAGCCATTGGGATTGTTGCCCATTATTCAAGGCAAAACTGCTCCAGCTCCTTCAAGTTGGATAGGTTCCGCTGGTGTACAGCAATCTTTAAGTCATACCACAGAATCTCAATTGGATTGAGGTCTGGGCTTTGACTAGGCCATACCAAGACACTTAAATGTTTCCCCTTAAAACGTGTTGCTCAAGTGTTGCTTTAGCAGTATGCTTAGGATCCTTGTCCTGCTGGAAGGTGAACCTCCGTCTTAGTCTCAAATCTCTGGAAGACTGAATCAGGTTTCCCTCAAGAATTTCCCTGTATTTAGCGCCATCTATCATTCCTTCAATTCTGACCAGTTTCCCAGTCCCTGCCGATGAAAAACATCCCCACAGCATGATGCTGCCACCACCATGCTTCACTGTGGGGTTGGTGTTCTCGGGCTGATGAGAGGTGTTGGGTTTGCGCCAGACATAGCGTTTTCCTCGATGGCAAAAAAGCTCAGTTTTAGTGTCATCTGACCTTTGTACCTTTTTCCATGTGTTTTGGTAGTCTCCCACATGCCTTTTGGCGAACACCAAACGTGTTTGCTTATTTGTTTCTTTAAGCAATGTCTTTTTTTCTGGCCACCCTTATGTAAAGCCCAGCTCTGTGGAGTATACAGCTTAATGTGGTCCTATGGACAGATTCTCCAATCTCCGCTGTGGAGCTTTTTAGCTCCTTCAAGGTTATCTTTGGTCTCTTTGTTGCCTCTCTGATTAATGCCCTCCTTGCCTGGTCTGTGAATTTTGGTGCGCGGCCCTCTCTTGGCAGGTTTGTTGTGTTGCCATATTTTTTATAGCCCAACCCTGATCTGTACTTCTTCACAACTTTGTCCCTGACCTGTTTAGAGAGCTCCTTGGTCTTCATAGTGCCGCTTGCTTAGTGGTGTCGCAGACTCTGGGGCCTTTCAGAACAGGTGTATATATTGAGATCATGTGACAGATCATGTGACACTTAGATTGCACACAGGTGGGCTTTATTTAACTAATTCTGTGACTTCTGAAGGTAATTGGTTGCACCAGATCTTATTTAGGGGCTTCATAGCAAAGGGGGTGAATACATATGCACGCACCACTTTTCCATTTTCGATTTTTTCGATTTAAAAAAAAACAGGTTATTTTTTTCATTTCACTTCACCAACTTGGACTATTTTGTGTGTGTCCATTACATGAAATTAAAATTAAAATCCATTTAAATTACATGTTGTAATGCAACAAAATAGGAAAAACGCCAAAGGGAATACTTTTGCAAGGCACGGTATGCCTCATCACAATTCACAAATCTCGAAGGTCTACGGATAGTTCCTTGGACTTCATGGTATAGTTTTTGATTTTCCATACACTATCCACTGTGGGACCTTATATAGACAGGTGGGTTTCTTTCTAAATCATGTCCAGATCATTGAATGGACTCCAATCAAGTTGTAGTGACGTTTCAAGGATGATCAATTGAAAATGGATGCACCTGAGCTAAATTTGGAGTGTCATGGCAAACGGGTGTCAATACTTATGTAGATGTATTTTATTTTAATTGAACCTTTATTTAACTAGGCAAGTCAATTAAGAACAAAATCTTATTTACAATGACGGCCTACCAAGAGGTGGAAGGCCTTCTGTCCGGACAGGAGCTGGGATTAAAAATGAAATATAGGACAAAACACACGTCACAACAAGAGAGACACCACAACACTACATAAAGAGAGACAAAAAGATAGAGACAACAATACATCACGCGAATCAGCTACAAGTATCAGTAAGTGTCCATGGTCGTTTTTGAATGTAGAGATGGAGATTAAACTGTCCAGTTTGACTGGTTTTTGCTTGTTCCCATCGCTAGCTGCAGCAAACTGAAAAGAGGAGTGACACATGGATGTGTGTTTTTTTTGGGGGGGGGGGGTCTTTAACAGATTGTAACTGGCAGAATTAGAGAATGAGGGTTGCAGTAGGTATCTCAGATAGGGGGAAGTGAGGCCTAAGAGGATTTTATAAATAAGCATCAACCAGTGGGTCTTGCGCCAGGTGTACATAGACGGCCGGTTTACAGAGGAGAATAGAGTGCAGTGATGTGTCCTATAAGGAGTATTGGTGGCAAATCTGATGGCCGAATGGTAAAGAACATCTAGCCGCTCGAGAGCACCCTTACCTGCCGATCTATAAATTACGTCTCCATAATTTAGCACGGGTAGGATGGTCATCTGAATCAGGGTTAGTTTGGCAGCTGGGGTGAAAGAGGAGCGATTACGACAGAGGAAACCGCTTCTAGATTTAACCTTAGCCTGCAGCTTTGATATGTGCTGAGAGAAGGACAGCGTACTGTATGAGTACTTGTATGAAGTACTTGTATGAGGTGACAACTTCAAGCTCTAAACCCTCAGAGGTACTAACCACACCGGTGGGGCAGGAGGGGGGCATTTAACTCGAAATCCAAGGAGGGGTCAGCTGAGTATAAGACTGTATCACCTGCATATAAATGAATGAGAGAGCATCCTACTGCCTGAGCTATGTTGTTGATGTAAATTGAGAAGACAGGTGACAGGCAGTGGCTGAGACAGCAGATGTTCTGACTTTACATTGCGCTCTTTGAGAGAGGTAGTTAGCAAACCAGGGCAAAAACCCCTCAGAGACACCAATACTCCTTAGCCGACCCAAAAGAATGGAATGGTCTACCGTATCAAAAGCTTTCGCCAAGTCAATAAAAATAGCAGCACAACATTGCTTAGAGTCAAGGGCAGTGGTGATATAATTTAGGACCTTTTAAGGTTGTTGCAGTGACACATCCACATCTGATGAGATATTTCTGAATTTCAATTTCAATAAATTTGCAAAAATGTTTAAAAATGTTTTCACTTTGTCATTATGGGCTATTGTGTGTAGATGGGTGAGAAAAAAATATTGAATCCATTTTGAATTCAGATTGCGACACAAGAAAATGTGGAATAAGGGGTATGAATACTTTCTGAAGATACTGTATGTCCGCATCAGTGTGCATACAGTGATGTCTAGGATTAAGTAGACTTAAAGTTTCCTCCTTCCGTTTCAATGGCATCCTAGGAGGATTAAAGGGGACAGGCGATAATCAGTGTCGAACAGAGAGAGTCTCAAATGAGCGTGGTAGCCTAGTGTTCTGTTGTACTAGTCCTGACTTGGCTTGACTCTGGGCTCAGACTGAGCTTGGTCTCAGCATGAACAGCCACCAGCCGGAAGCACAAGCTGTCACCAGCCACTACCGTAATGAAACCTCCTTCCTTTACCATCCCCTATACCAGCTACCAAAACCCCAACCCCCCACCCCTCTGACAGTCACTGTACGGTACATACTGTACCTCTCATTCACTTTACTACTATTTACCCACCAACACTCCACAGTTCCTAATGTAACGCCACCATTGACAGTATCACCCCCTGCCACCTACTGTATACCCACCGCCAACACTCCCCGCCTTCCAACCTCCTGTCCCACTGCCTCTCCAGACAGGCCATTGGATGAATGTCAAATATTGACCTGAGCTTGTGAAATCAAGTTGATCCTCCCACTCATCCCAAACCTTTATGTACAATAGTGACAACAGTGTCAGCAAAGGCCTCTCACCCAGACCCTCACTAACCTCTCCATTTGATTATAATAATAATAATTATCATCTCTGCTAATCACATCCTCTGCTCATTATTCTACGTAAACAGGTGACTAGATGCAGAGGACCAATCATGTGAATGTGCAGGTATAGCTGCAGAAAGAGGGGAGCGTGATTAGACTGATTAATGATGTCATTAGCCATAATTGCGGCCGGAATCAATGAGCTCCCATGTGCCGTTTATGTAATGCTGAAATGCACTGTTCCCTGCCACCGTGCGTAAATTTGGGCGTGCATGATAGGTGTGAAATCGATAGAATGGCCATAAAATGCTAAAGTCCATCTTTCGGTGAAGCTCCGATTTCGTGCGTCATTGAACTCTGCGTAGAATCGTTTTTCTCTCCCCCATTTGCATATTTCTCAGAGAAAGGTGGCAGTCATTGGAATGTCAGTAATATCCATAACGGTCTTGTCTGCCGTGTAATCTTCCATCCAGGGTGCGTACACACACACACACACACACACACACACACACACACACACACACACCATTGTGAAACTCCTATTAGTAAAGTATTCTTCTTGTCCTTTGATGAGGGGATAAAAGCCAGATCACATCAACTGGAGAGATGTGATGGAAATAGTCAACTTAATACACTCCTGTTAGTCCAAGCAGTCGCAAATCCTTTTTTAACAAGCACGGCCACACACATACACACAAATAGGCGCACAAGCACTCATGCGCACACACAAATACGAGTGTAAACCCACACACACATACGCAGACAGACACACACACACTTTTACAATTGTCTATTTATTGCTGTTTTCCTATCCTTCAATTACTCTCTTTTTCCACAAACAACCATCTTCTGCCTACAAAACAGTAACCAAATCAAACCATGTGAAACCATCGACATATTGCATCTCTTCTAACTGAGGAAAGCTAAATATCATTTAAAAGACCCAGTACAGTCAAAAACATGATTTACCTGGGTTTTATATCTATTTTCACACTATGAGGTTGGAATAATACTGTGAAGTTGTGAAAAGTATAACGATGCCATTTTAGTGTAAGAGCAGTTTGAAAAGACCGTCTGAAATTTCAGCTTGTTTTGTTGGGATGGAGTTTTGGCCAGACAGGCAGTAAATTATTTAGTAGACCAGTAAGAAAGAGAGTTCCACCCTCTCTGCCAACAACAGCTAGTTTTCACTCAGACCAAACCCAAACAGCCCTAGCTATTCTTGCTTGAGAAATTGCTCTTCGCTAAGAAGCCATTTTTGTTTTATTTTTGACCAATTGAATTGAAATCAATCACACTAAATTACTTGTTACCCAGAAATGATTTGATTTTGAGATACAAATCTCTGCATTGGATCATTTAAATGTATAGTATTACTGTAGATGCCATTGCCATGAGCAACCACTCACCACCCAGTAAGAAATGTTCTTAGCTGTGGGTGACGTAACCTTCCCTTTACAGTAGCATGTGTTGTGTGTGTCCTCTGGTCCCAGGGGTGAAGGGTCAAACCCCCAGTACTCCTAATGTCCCATAAATATTTCTGTCTGTGTCACAACCACTCAGACTCATTTTGAAACCACTGTAGTCTGTCTCTCCTTTGATTATTCTCTCTCACACCCTGCCTTTAGCATCTTTCTCTCTCTAGATATATACATGTCTGCCTGCCTCTTCTCTCTCTGCCTCTTCCCTCCCTCTTTCTCTCACTCTACCTCTCTCTCTCCTTTTTGCATGTACACATATTTTTCCAACCGCTACTCCAATCGTGCGTTACTGTTATGTACCCAGCCAGATTTGAAAATAGCTCATCTGTGACAGGGCTTTGACAGTGAGAGCACTCTCTGGCTGGTTTGTTCTCATTTCCACACTGAAAGGCTTTGCTCCTACTGGCACACTCTGATGTGGTTCTGTGTTGATGATGGCGATGAGATGATTTGAGTGGTTGCTTTAATCTTTGCCGTTCCTTCTATATTTAAAAAAAAGAAAAGACCTGATGGAATTGTTCCCTTTAAATGGCTTTGGGATTAGGAGGGAGGGAGGGAGGGAGGGAGGGAGGGAGGGAGGGAGGGAGGGAGGGAGGGAGGGAGGGAGGAAGGGAGGGAGGGAGGGAGGAAGGGAGGGAGGGAGGGAGGGAGGGAGGGAGGGAGGGAGGGAGGGAGGGAGGGAGGGAGGGAGGGAGGGAGGGAGGGAGGGAGGGAGGGAGGGAGGGACTCTTAGAAAAGAGAGTGCTATCTAGAACTTAAAAGGGTTCTTAGGCTGTCCCCATGTGTAATTTTGAGTTCCATGTAGAACCCTTTCTACAGAGGGAAAGGGTATATACACACACACACACACAACCCTTTCTACAGAGGGTTCTACATGGAACCCAAAAGTGTTCTACCTGGAACTTAAAAGGGTTCTTATACGGGGAAAGAACCCTTTTGGAATGCTTTTTTCTAAGAGTGTAGTGTCAGTTGTGTTGGGTATGTATGAGTGGCCAGTGGGCAAAATTCTAAAAGGCCTATGTGAACAGCTCAATGTTCACACACACCCTGACTGTCTGTCTGACTGATTGTCAGCCTCTGGGTGACCACTGTCACTCACAGTCTAACACACAGATAAACATACATACATACATACACACACACACACACACACACACACACACACACACACACACACACACACACACACACACACACACACACACACACACACACACACACACACTCACAGCTGTCACTCACAACACTCGCTGACTGATTCGAATGCGAGGGACAGCGCTAACCGCTAGCCAATGCAGTCTAACGATCTGACCACTCTACCACTCTGTCTGTCTGTGAAGAGGACAACACGTCTGGTCTGACTGACAGACACCCACGGCTAATGGCAGAGGGGAAACAAAGCCTGTGAACAACAGGAAGTAGCTGTATTTGAATACAAACAGCTATACTTACGAACAGGTAAGGCCTGTGTCATGAATACTAACACCTGTCTGACTGAGAGAAAGGTGTTTGAGAGACGTGTTTGTTTGGAGAGAAACATGACTGGAGAGAGCAGTAGGGATTGTGATCGAGTGGTAGTAGTCATAGGGACTGACAGGGCATTTATAGCCCTAAATCACAAATGTTTATTTGGCATGGTGGAAGCGGTGTAGCAGTGTTGAACAGTGTGCGTGTGTGTATGTGTCTGTGTTTGTGTGCTTGCGTGCATGCCTGACTGTGTGTGTGTGTGTTCGGCCACACTGGTGCAGGTGAAATAGAAGGGAGATGGAGGGCTACGTTAACTTGTAGAATACAATAACGTCTCTGTCTACTGCTGTTTGGACCAATTGTCTTTGGTAATAAAGGTTGAAGGAAAATTACTATTCCTGCAGAGTAGATGGGATGGGAGTGTGTGTGGGTTGAGGTGTGTGCTTGAGTGGAAGGCGAGACGAGGTGACTAGGGAGCCTTTTGTGTAGGTGTGTGTGTGAGAGAGAGAGAGAGAGAGAGAGAGAGAGAGAGAGAGAGAGAGAGAGAGAGAGAGAGAGAGACTTCCAGTATGACTTACCCAGAGGGGAACAGCAAGGTCACTTCACACTGCTTGTCCTCTATGCAGCATGGGGACTAGGGAGATTGCCCCTCAGGCTACAGTACAGTTGAACATACGGCTGTGATGGTGATGAATTTGGGGACTCACAATTAATCTTACTAGATTTACCTTGGTTTGACTGTGGCTTAGATTTATGACTATGGTGACACTGTGATGAACTGTAGCAGCCTATGTAGAACATCCATTTACAATACAACATTTGGCAATATAATTTATGTCACAACTTACAAGTATTTTTATGTGGAGAATGTGACTCATTTACAGTACACCCACTACTCTAACACATACACAACAAAACAAGCTACAGCCTGGCAGGACCCTGGGCCCTGCTCTCTACATGACATTCAACCCTCCAACACTCTCACACGCAAACATATACACACACAGGCACACACATCCACACCTCCCTCTGCAGACTAATGGTCCTATTACCCTGAAAGGTCGGTTAAATCTCCTAGCACAAGGAGGAGAGGGGGGGCGTGTTGCAGTGGCCATCGGGTAAAGAGAGCAACATTCCATATCACTCTGAGTGACTGAGGCACCAATTGGTATTCATGAAGAATCCTTAAGATGTTGTTTTCTCAGAATTCCCCCACTGATCATTTCAGCACGGTAATGTGTGTGTGTGTGTGTGTGTGTGTGTGTGTGTGTGTGTGTGTGTGTGTGTGTGTGTGTGTGTGTGTGTGTGTGTGTGTGTGTGTGTGTGTGTGTGTGTGTTGGGGGTAAAAATAGGGCAGAGGCTTTTTTATACATCAAAACAGGGGTAAAATTGCAGTCATTGTGACAAATTGACACCATAGCTCCACAGGGCTATTATTGGTCTTTATAAAGTGAATGATATAAGAACAGTAGGCAAAGACAGGAGGGAAGGTTCGCTTGTTATTAGGATTCATACATGTATGAAAAATCAAGTTGCTACGTGACCACAAATGACATAGGCCGCGTTCCTCAGTTAAGGCCGAGGCGACGCAAAAACAAACGGTGGCTTGCCACGTCATCGACCGTGTCATCGACTGACAAAAAGCTATAACAGCTGATACTTAAAATACCTATCCAGGCGTTGTTAGATCTTTCAGGTGTCAGCAACATCTAAGCCATGGAAGGCAGACTTAGCTTCCTCTGCTATCTACATTGAGTGAGATCAAGCAGTGAGATATTGAATGACATGGATAGGCTACTCTGATATTCTAGGCTTCTCTGAGCTCTGTCACAGAGCAGTTTCCATCAGAGCTATTAAAGTAGATGTGTCCTGTTGCCTTGGCATCAGGTCTAGATCAAACCCTGTTGTGATATAGGGCATATCCTGGTCAACAAACAGATACATTGGTCTGTCTGACCTTGTGCTGCCTGCTGTGGTTCAGGAGCTGACAACTGTACTGACACCAGTGGATTACTTAAACCATCCTTTGTTCAACCTTTTTTAAAAGGGGAAAACACCCTTGAGGTTAAACACCTCTTTTGAGAGTGTGACCTTGTCTTAACAATGTTGCATGTGAAATAAGATTAGAACTGTAAAGCAATCTAATATTGTTAGTTTATGGTAAGTAAGGAGCAAGACATAATTCAGCCTCCTACCAATAGCCTAATAAAATACAGAGGCTTTATTTTGTGCCCATGATGAAAATGTAGAGAAGGGTTATTTGTCTCTTATCTTCAGCAGCTCTTTTCCTTTTGTTAAGGGGAATCTATTGTGTGTGTATGTTTGTGTGTGCCTGCGTGTCTTTGCTTGTGTGTTTTATTTATATATATAGATATATATAGATATGCTGGGAGAGGCTATGCTCCCGCTCCTCTTCAAGCGGACTTTCATTTTGCTGCTGGCTGCGCGCTGTTAATGACCGTAGTATACACACTCGCCCTATGAAGTCACGGTAGCGTCACGGTAGCGCTGGAATTTCTCCTCTCCTCGGTCCGGGGATGTGCATCTGGACAGGACTGTGTCCTCGCGACGGCGACGCGCCGCATTCCTCCGCTCCTCTCCTACGGAGGACATAAAACCCCAGACTCCGGTAGCTTATCTTGGACGGGATGGCCGGTGCTAAGTGCCTTCTGAAGACGCCGAGGTATGTGTACGGAGCGTGTTAATTAATACCGCGACTGTTGCGAGAGTTTAAACCAATTGCAGATTATCCTTCAATTGAATGGTCCCGTATTGACTGTAAATACATTTTAGCCTATCTAACCTTTTTTTCGTTGCAATGCAATTGGTTGTTTATGTGTAAATTGCAAAACTGCAATAATGTAGCCTAAATACGGTAACAATGTTTTGAATTGTATTTTTTGGTACAGTAGCTTGTATCAGCACACCCTGCACAGAGTAGTAGCCTGTATCAGCACAGCCTGCACAGAGCAGTAGCCTGTATCAGCACAGCCTGCACAGAGCAGTAGCCTGTATCAGCACAGCCTGCACAGAGCAGTAGTTTAAACAAGTGCTGTGCTCCAGCTCTCGAGCTGTCGACTCAGAGGACATTAGGAAAAATATACAACTGAAGCAGGAAAACACAAGATCGATAATAATCTAGCCAATAAATGGAATTACATTTTTCCAAAGATTATGCATTTCATCTGTCTACGTATTTTAAGTATCAATGGATTTTAATAGCCTAGACTACTAAATATGTGTTATGATTAATTGAATTATGAAAAAATTGTGCAAACACTGTGTCGTGCAGCTAACCAAAAATGCCCACTTTGCCACGCATATGGAGACATAGCCTAACCATCTTGGTTCACTTCAATGGGCAATACAGAGTAGCCTAAAGACAAACAAATGTCAATCAATGCATAACCTAATACTTCATGCATTAATTTGATTGGTTTGCCAGGGGCAGACTTGGACAAGAATTCAGCCTTGGCATTTTATCCACACCAGCCCACATCACTGAGCATGGAGCCAACTCACCCCCCTTCTCTGGTGTCACTCTGCTTCTTCTTGTTCTCTGTCTGTCGGTCTGTCTGTCAGCTTAAGCCACAATGCCTATAGGCTTTCATTATAAAAGCCAAGCTAACGACTTGGCAATGTTGTAAATTAGTGCCTGTCATATGCACTGGCGATTTTAGCATGTAAATCGTGGTGGGGCAAAAAAAATAATGTGGGATGCATGCCAGCAAAGCCACTACACAACACTAAACAATACATTCATTGCGCTATACCACTGCTACACCTGGCTATCAGCGGAGCCTTGTCTGGCAGCGAAACAGTTCATTCAGCCTCATTTACTACCTTTAAAAAAACATAGCTGATATGGCTGACTTGCTTAAACAAATGTGGTTTCTACTGACAATTGAGATGTACAAACTATGGCATAAGGGGACGACAAGCGGATAAGAGGCAATCCGTAATTTTGATTAAGACAATAATGAGCGAGCTAGGACGGACTAGTCAATATAACTATTTGTTCAGCACTTTTGAAATGTACAGTGACAGAATTCAGAACATGGGCAGTTCTTACAGTGTTCTCCCTGTACACCAAGTCAGGATAAATAAAGGGGGCATATAAGCAGACAATGAGAGCTCTTACAATAATCGATGATTACATTTCTCAAAAACAGGTTATAGGCCACATGTGCACCACCAAGTCAGAACAGTTGGCGAAATTAAGAGGTGAAAATAGACCAAATTATTAGGGTGAGGCACATGGGCTACTAACAGCTTACTGCACAACATACACTTAGTATTACTTTCTTAGCTACAGTATACATATCACATCATTTATGCAGCAGCATACAAGACATGTTTGGACTCACCTTGTTGTGCTGTGCTCACTTGAACAGGAAGGTGGCGCGGCGTTCCTTCGTGGGCAAATTTTGTCATCAAACTTTTGACATCAAAGTCTGGCATTCTCTGGATTTATGGTGCTTTCAAGACAACTGGGAACTCGAAAATAAAAGCTTGAATCATGATGACATCAGTGATCTTCAGGTCGTAGCTCTAGAAAGAGACCCGAGTTCCCATATTTACATTCTGATTTACATTCTGAACATATTTTTCCAGTCGGAGCTTGTTTTTCCAGAGTTTCCAGTTGTCTTGAACTCACTAAAGTCAGATTCGGCAGTTCGGAGTTAACAGTTGTTTTGCGTGCAGCACAAGTCATTCTTCATTGACAGCATGGCCAATTTTAAATGTTTATCATTTTAAGCTTGGAAAAGAGACCCTTAAATCTTAGACTTGGGACACCCACAGCCACTCCACTGAATAGCAGGCTAATGATTGCTTTGCAATGCTTGCAGTTAGCCAATGATTCCTTCCAAACCACTCATTGTTGAATTTGCTATTTCCAACTTGTTGTGTAATGTTTATATCCAATGGTCGATGAGCACCAATATGTTTTAGCTATAATTTCTCTTCATTATTTCTCTTCATATGACAAGGATTAAAAATGATTTGCCAGTAGATTGTCGACTTGATTCATGATGATGACTGCTAGCTAAGATAGAAAGTATGATGTTGACATGATCAGTCCAATCAATGCTACTGTAGATGTAACGTGATTTGACGTCATTTTATCTGTGGACAATGACCTTGAGCCTTCTTGGATGGGCACTTCTAATTGAACTCTATGGCAGCACCCAAGGGGATAGAATTTTAGAGATCTAACCTTAGACTTGGTGATGATGTGGTGTCCCCATGAGTGACAGAACACTGAGCCAATCATGGCACAACGCTCCGTATTTTCTGCTGGCTTGCCCCACCACCATAGAAAGCACTGAGCTAGGCTGAAACTCCTGCATTTTGGAGCTGCCTTACTCAAGAAAACAAAAAAGAGACCATGTTTGTATGAAGCTTTATTAATTAATTGATACATATATATATATTGTCATTATTTGCAAACTGATATATGACAGGTATTAATGATAAAATAACATGCAAAACAGGCAAGCCTATTTTTTTATTTTATTTTTGCAAAAAATGCTGGGCTCAAAACAGGTGGCCCAAACCTGAATGACGGGTCGCCACTGGTCATATGTGTTCCCCTGAATCAACACCTACCCTAATTGTTAATTACTTTTACAGTGCTCCAGACTAACGTCATTCATTGTCAGGGATCGGCCCCTTCAATTTTCGCCTAAAATGACATACCCAAATCGAACTGCCTGTAGCTCAGGCCCTGAAGCTAGGATATGCATATTCTTGTTACCATTTGAAAGGAAACACTTTGAAGTTTGTGGAAATGTGAAAGGAATGTAGGAGAACATAACACAATAGATCTGGTAAAAGATAATACAAAAAACCAACCATTTTTTTGTATTTTTTTTGGTACCTTCATCTTTGAAAAAAAGGCCATAATGTATTATTCCAGCCCAAGTGCAATTTAGATTTTGGCCACTAGTTGGCAGCAGTGTATGTGCAAAGTTTCAGACTGATCCAATGAACCATTGCATTTCTGTTCAAGATGTTGTATAAAGACTGTCCAAATGTGCCTAATTTGTTTATATATAACTTTTCATGTTCAAAACTGTGCACTCTCCTCAAGCAATAGCATGGTATTCTTTCACTGTAATAGCTAATGTAAATTGGACAGTGCAGTTAGATTAACAATAATTTAAGCTTTCTGACAATATCAGATATGTCTATGTCCTGGGAAATGTTCTTGTTGCTTACAACCTCATGCTAATCAGATTAGCCTACATTAGTTTAACCATCCCGCAAGGGACCCACCAATCCTGAAGAAGTTGAATAAAATAAAATACAATTGTTAGCACAGGTGCTCCCAACTTAAAAAATATTAGGAGTGCAACATACCCATGAGACCTATAGGCCTATACCCTCACAATGGCAGGTGCGCAGTTAGTGCGCACCCCGCTAAATATCTCAAAGCCATATCAGATATCTTGGTTGTAAAATAATTGCTATTGAGCTGAATATTGAGAGTTAAGAAATAAAACATTTAACAATAGCTACAGAAAGCTTAGAGTCTTCTCTCTTCGACAGGGAGGGGACAAAGCTTCCAAAGCTGTTTTTCCCGCAATTGCATTTTTAAAAGTTTTATGATCAGAACACTTTTTTCTCTCGAGCGCATTTGTGTGCATGGGGGAGAGGAAAGTGTCTCGCTCATCACAGCAACATGCCCCAGCGAGGGCACGGGGCAGGACAGACACTCATTACAGGAATCATGAAGATAATGCACATTACTGTTGGTAGGGTTGTGGAGTAACAGATTAACTATAATCCATTATGTGACCAGCAAAAATATTGTAATCAGATTACAGATACTTTAGAAAAACTAGACGATTACTTTCAAATAAAGATGTTTATGGAAGAAAATCTACTCTGTTCTCAATGACATTCAAATCAGCATTGAAAAAAGGCGCAAGTTTAAGTTTGTTCCACCTGAGCGAGTCTGACCACAAGTCAGAGACCACTATGATGACACACATTGATTTATCCTGCAATAGATGTCGTTCAATTGGTAACATACATTTTTGTCTTCTTCTAATCCCTCTCAAGGGGAAGGTAATCTAAAAGTAACTGAATATAATCAGATTACTTTACTGAGTTTGAGTAATCCAAAAGTTATATTATTGATTACAATTTTGTATAGGTAACTAGTAACTATAACGGATTACATTTAGAAAGTAACCTAACCTACCCTACGCTGACTGTTGGACCAAATCATGGTTTTAGCCGCCAAACAAATAGATTGTTTTCAGTAAGGTGACAATGTAGAATGTGCTCTCTGTTTTTTAACCATCCATGATCTTGGCTGTCTAACTGATGACAGAGTCGTAGCAGATCTCTTTGCTAATAACGCGTTTGACTTTGAAGTTTGCGTGAGTTTGAGTTTGCGTGACCTCATCTCAGCCTATCAGAAAAAAAAGCCTTTGGAAAGTATTCAGTCAGACCCCTTGACTTTTTCCACCTTTTGTTTACAGCCTTATTCTAAAACGGATTAAATCAAATCAATTTCCTCAGCAATCTACACACAATACCCCAAAATAACAAAGCGAAAACAGGTTTTTAGACATTTTTGCAAATGTATACCCTATTTACACAAGTATTCAACCATTTGCTATGAGACTAAATTGAGCTCAGGTGCATCCTGTTTCCATTGATCATCCTTGAGATGTTTCTACAACTTGATTGGAGTCCAACTGTGGTACATTCAATTGATTGTACATGATTTGGAAAGGCACACACCATTGTATATAAGGTCCCACAGTTGACAGTGCATGTCAGAGCAAAAACTAAGCCATGAGGTTGAAGGAATTGTCCGAAGAGCTCCGAGACAGAATTCTGTCGAGGCACAGATCTGGGGAAGGGTACCAAACCATTTCTGCAGCATTGAAGGTCCCTAATAACTCAGTGGCCTCCATTGTTCTTAAATGTAAGACGTTTGGAACCACCAAGAATTTTCCAAGAGCGGGGGAGAAGGGCCTTGGTCAGGGAGGTGAGCAAGAACCAGATGGTCACTCTGACAGAGTTCCTCTGTGGAGATAGGAGAACCTTCCAGAAGGACAACCATCTCGGTAGCAATCCACCAATTAGGGGTTTATGGTAGAGTTGTGAGACGGTAGCCAGTCATCAGTAAAAGGCACATGATAGCCCGCTTGGAGTTTGCCAAAAGGCACCTAAAGAATCTCAAATCAAGATTGAACTCTGTTCTGAATTAACCTTTATTTTTAACTAGGCAAGTCAGTTAAGAACAAATTCTTTGGCTGGCCTACACCAGCCAAATCCGGACGACACTGGGCCAATTGTGCGCTTCCCTATGGAACTTCCGATTAGAACCAGGGTGTCTATAGTGATGCCTCAAGCACTGAGATGCAGTGCCTTAGACCGCTGCGCCACTCAGGAGCCCCTGAATGCCAAGCGTCACGTCTGGAGGAGACCTGGCACCATCCCTATGATGAAGCATGGTGGTGGCAGCATCATGTTGTGGGGATGTTTTCAGCGTTAGGGACTGGGAGACGAATCAGGATTGAGGCAAAGATGAACGGAGCAAAGTCCAGAGAGATCCTTGATGAAAAACTGCTTCAGAGCGCTCAGGACCTTAGACTGGGGTGAAGGTTCACCTTCCAACAGGACAACGACTCTAAGCACACAGCCAAGACAACGCAGGAGTGGCTTCGGAACAAGTCTCTGAATGTCCTTGAGTGGCCCAACCAGAGCCCGGATTTCCATCTCTAGAGAGACCTGAAAATAGCTGTCCACAACATACCCCATCCAACCTGACAGAGCTTGAGAAGATCTGCTGAGAAGAATGCTTGTAGTGTCATACCCAAGAAGACTCGAGGCTATAATCAATGCCAAAGGTACTTCAACAAAGTACTGAGTAAAGGGTCTGAATACTTGTCTAAATGTGATATTTCAGGTTTTTATTTTTAATACATTTGCAAAAATGTCTAAAAACCTGGTTTTGCTTTGTCATCATGTTGTATTGTGTGTAGATTGATGAGGGGGGAAAAAACAATTTTATCAATTTTAGAAAAAGGCTGTAACGTAACAAAATGTGGAAATGGTCAAGGGGTCTGAATACTTTCTGAAGGCACTGTACTACAACTTCATATAACGTGTAAAGTAGTCTCAGCGTTGTGTATCAGGTCCTGAAGCTCGGTTGTTGGTGAGTCGAGGGCTCTGCAGGATGGCCTACTGTTTGAAGACAGTAGGTCACTTGGGTCTCTACAGACTCTACAGTCACTACAGACTCTGGTTCAATTCCAGGCTGAATCACAACCAGCTGTGATTGGGAGTCCCATAGGGAAGCTCACAATTGGCCCAGCGTTGTCTGAGTTAGGGTTTGAAAATAAGAATTTGTGCTTAATTGACTTGCCTAGTTACATAAATAAATTCAGGAATTTGCGTCACCAAACATCAGTCCAAAATCTTGCTCAATCTACAGACAAGACACACTAAAACAATAAAATCTCAGCTACCAGATTTCTAAGACATGGTCCTGTCGCCTTTGAAGGGTAATAGCTCTGGCAATGACCACGCTGAGACATGGTCATGCTTTGGAAAAAACAATGCATCAACAAGTCATTCAAACGTCCTCACACATGCATGCTATGAAGGTGACATAGTCCATTTCATTCAAACCATACCTGGTATGTCCAGAAACTGTGAAACACAGAGTATGTCAGAGGAGTTCTGTGAGTCATGGACGATTTTTTGACAGTAGGTTGAGGTCCGCTTCATCTTGTCTTTTACAGTTGCTTCATCAGATGTGTGTATCATCAGCACGATGGCCTTTCGACACTGCCCTTCTTCCCTCAGCCAGTCTTTGTCCGTGAAGGGGTCTCTGTCAGCAGCTGGTCCACCTCCAACCAAACACACAACACTGGTATAAACAGTCCAACCAAACCCCATTACACTGAATTGTGAGAAAACCCCATAAAAAACAAGTCTCACTCCCTTGTGAACACACATTCACATGCTTACACCCTGGCATCCCTGCACCCGAGCGAGCACAAACCATACACACACAAATAAAAGACAAGCTAATTTGTCACTGGTGCATGTTAGAATCTGGAAGAAAAGTTTAACAGTTGCAGGGACTGTGTAATGTTTAATGTTCCTCAGTCACCTTCACATACACAAAGCCGAATAAATGTAATCTTCAATTACAAGAGACCGAGGAGGAGCATGTGAACAACATCAGTGCTATGTTAGACAGCTTTACAACTTGAAACGTTATGCTGTGTTTATCATTTGAACATTTAGTGATGTTGTAGTGACAGTATCGGCAGAATGTGCCTTCAAGACAGCAAAAAAAACATTTACATCACTTCCCCTTGGCCCTATAACCCTATCAATGTGTGCAGATCCATAAGGTGAAAGCTCCACGACTACACTGCTTACATCTATCCACACCCTTCAACCCTGCAAACATCAAAGGGTTAGGGCTAAGGGGAAGTGATAGGGAGTGAATTGGTACCCAGATTTATTTTCACATAGTCCGTCTTGCTTTTGGGGTCGGCTAGCTACGGGAACAAGGAAACTATTCCTCTTGCATATGCCTCCTTCATGTCGTTGTTCTGAACCCCTCCAAAAAGAAAACATACTAAATTGGCAATAATACATGAATGCAAAACATTGATCTTAATGCGTAAAAAAAACGTCATGGTTTACCCATGATCCTCTGTCATATTTGCAACCAATATCTTGATCATATCACGCTTGCTGCGGTCAGCCAAGCTTTTTGTCCGAGCATACTCATTCAAGATCCTTTCACCTCCAGCTTTGCTCTGGAAAATGTCCTCAATCATCTAACAAAAAGCACAGCATACGCAGACCCTAGTACACCAGGATTCTTTATCAAAATATGTTTTATTGATTCCTCACCTCCTTCTGAAATCCCATTTGATAATAAGACCTAATGTTCCTCTCCTAATTCATTGTTCTGTAGTTGGTTTTGAGAACGATGAGAAGAGGATATGAGGAGCCAAGGATTGACAAATTGAGAAAGAGCTCAGTGGTAGCCAGCCATCCTCCTGGAGAGCTACTGTGCAAGCGTTGGTTTCAGCCCTGCTCCATCACCTGGCTATGTCACTAAACTGCACATTAGGATCCATCAAGATTATTTAAGTCGATTAGAGCAGGACTGGAAAAATCCTACATTCACTAAGTAAATCTCCGGGAGTAAACCAACCCAACATCACAAAGATGGAACCTCAGGAAGATCAATAACGTTTTTAGTTATTAAAAGACAATCCTAGAAAATAATGAAAGGCTTACTTTGGCTGGACTATCTTCCTCTGCTTTGCTTTTTCTGTTAGGATTTTGTGTCAGGGTGTCACGTCCTGACCTTAGTTCCTTTTTGATGTCTCTATTTTAGTTTGGTCAGGGCGTGAGTTGGGGTGGGCATTCTATGTGTTGTTCTATGTTTTTGTATTTCTGTGTTTGGCCTGGTATGATTCCCAATCAGAGGCAGCTGTTTATCGTTGTCTCTGATTGAGAACCATACTTAGACAGCCTGTTTTCCCACTATGATTGGTGGGTAGTTGTTTTCTGTCTTTGTTTTAGTTACCAGATGGAACTGTTTCGGTTGTTATTTTTGTTACTTTGTATTTTAGTGTTCAATGCTATTAAATAATATGACGAACACTTACCACGCTGCATATTGGTCCGATCCTTCATACTCCTCCTCAGAAGAGGAGGAAAACTGTTACACAGGGTAAAAGAGTCGTCAGGGTCTAATGAACCACCAACATCCACAGAGCAGCTTGCAGAAGAGTTAACAGAATCTGCCCGTTATATGAATAAATGAAAGCTCGGTTCTCAACAATGCTACAGGGATAATACAACCAAATTGCATATCTGATTCTTTACATTTTGGTTGTTAGTCATACTCTAAACCCCATTTAGCATGCTTTAAATGTCAGGCGCAAATAATCTGCTATGAAATCATTAACCTACAATTATATATGGGATGTTGAGATAAGACATACAATTAATGGGTTCTGATGTGATCTGTGACATGCCACAGAATGCGTGATGTGTGACTCCATCCCTCAAAAGCTTGGACCCCTGGCAAACTCCCCCTCCCAAACGTCTGGCATTTAAACGTCTCAGCGGTGCCCCCTCCTTTACTGTACCATCACTGCAAACACCACAAATCCGTCTGGATCCGGGTGCCAGACCTGGGCCAGCAGGATTAGATCTGGCCTGCCGGACTCCGGGCAGATGTTGGCCACATGTTTGTGCTAGCTGGGATTGTATGAACGAATACATTGATCATATCTCTGTACTATAGAGAAATAACTCGCCATCAGAACTTGTTTCATTGGGTAAACACATGTTTAGCACACTGAGGTCTGGTCTCTGAAGAAGATACTCGAAACACTTCAACTACTTTAGACCCAGATTCATCATGAACTTTTAAGTCCCTGGTAGGCAGGATACGTTTCTTGACTAATTGAAAGACATTAAACAACATTTGGATCGCTGTTAGGGTTTCTGTAAACAATTGCAATTGTGGCAATCACTCACCTCCTTCCAAAAAGTCATTGAAAGTCAATGGCTCTTGTGAAAAAATGAACTTCTTCTCATCTTTGTATTTCACTTGTACAGCCAGCAGCCTAGTCAGCACTACCCTAACACTGCCTATATAAACACAACTACGTTCAACTTCAATACATTCTAATAAAAATGAGCCTAATGAACAACGCAGGACACAATATTGATATTCACACTAATGGTTGCATGCACTACATTTGCATATCGCGTATGGATTTCAGCATATGAGATTGCGATAAACATCTAGCTAATTTTGCAATGGTTACATAAAATCCCTTCAACCGAACAACATATTCATTGCTTTCTCCTTGCTTTATTGTGCTGCACTTATTAACTATATATTTAGTAACACACACGAGGCAAGCACCACATTTGACTCTACAGTAGATACCGTAGATAGTACACACAAGGCACACATGCCTAGAAAAAGTATCGACAGCTGACAGTTAACAACATCATAGCTACCCAGGCACACATCCATTACTAACCCTTTAAAATGTGTCATTGCGTTTTTGTACCTCAGGACATTCATTTCCAATGGAACGCTGCGTGTGCCTTGCAGCATTGCGTTGCAGAGGCCGTTGCTGTACGTTCTGTGTGGTGCATATGTTGGATTTATCGAACGAATGCATCAAGTTGTATGCGTTTTACTTGACAGAAAGTAGCAAAATGTGAATGTCGAATTTTTGTTGCACACATATCCAGTCAAAAGAATGTGGAGTTACATAATAAAAACAGTTTGACTGTAGAATTTCTTTACATTTTTTATTCATTTATTTGCCATGTAGCATACGTATTATTTATTCGATGACATATACAAATGAATTGTGAGAGTCTATAACATAATTTCCCGACCAAAATGCATAGTCTTGAAGCGATATGCTATAATAAATAGCTATGATAGCAGAGAGTGGGCTCTTTCAACAATGAGACCAACATTGCGAAAGGTGGTCTTGATCGCGCTGTTGGGCCGGGACCAGCCCCGACGAAAACGCAGGTCTGTGTGGGTCCAGAGATGGTTGAAGTCGTGAAAGCAAGCAGGGGAGTTCCACTGTCTCATTCAAGAGCTTTGACTGTTTAAGATAGGAATTCCGAAGTCACTTTTGTCTGGACCGAAGCCAGTTCGATCACCTGCTCCAGATGGTTGGAGACAGGATCGCCCGGATGGATAACAACTACCGGGAGCCCATCAGCCCAGTTGAACGCCTGGCGATTTGTCTCCGGTAAGCTAAATTCTAATACATTTTTAAAGGCTTTGATAGCGTAATTGATTGATATTAGATATATTTTATGTGCAACCTAGCTAGCTATAAAGGGCTCTCTAGTTAATAGCCCACATGTGACATCAGATGTACTTCTACAGAATGTTCATTAGGACTATAACTTTTGCCAAAGTTGGTTAAAAATATTTTTTTAATGATGCAATGTTACCAAATTAAAAGAAAGTTGAGGTGCCTTCTGCCCTGATGAAGGTAGACTGGTCTTCTTCAGGACCCCTTGTTGTACAAAACAGTTACCATCATTGATTAGATTATTCTTGGAATCATGTACACTCTTAGAAAAAAGGGTTCCAAAAGTGTCGTTCTGCTTTCCCCATAGGATAACCCTTTTTGGTTCCAGGTATAACCCTTTGGGGAAATGATTATACATGGAACCCAATAGGGTTCTACTTGGAACCAAAAGAGTTCTACCTGGAACCAAAAAGGGTTCTTCAAAGGGTTCGCCTATAGGGACATCCGGAGAACCCTTTTAGGTTCTAGATACCTTCTAGGTACCTTTCTTTAGAGTAGAGTTGGCCTGGGCTACAGTTTATTGATATAGTCACAGACTGAATTGTACAGTTTCAAGGCATTGTTAATGATGGTTGATGAGTATTACAATATAATTAGTAGAGCATAATAAACAGTAATGAGGTAGCTATATGAGTAGATAGAATATGTTGGTGGAATTCAAGTTACACACAATTGTGATAATTATTTTGAATTATATTTCTGCTTCTTGGCGACAGGGGACTCCCATGGGACTATCGGAGTTGGACGGTCCACGGTGGCAGGCATTGTCCCCTCTGTGGCACAAGCCATTTGGGACTGTCTGGTTGGTGAATACATGCCTGTCCCCAAGGAGGAAGCCTGGAGGGCCATTGCTGCCGAGTTCATGGAGAGGTGGAATTTCCCCAACTGTCTTGGCTCCATTGACGGGAATAGTAGTAATCCAGGCTCCACCGTGCTCGGGTTCGCAATTCTACAACTACAAGGGTACATATTCAGTTGTACTCTTGGCTGTTGTAGACGCCATCTACTGTTTCCGTGTTGTCGAATTTGGTGCTTATGGCAAGGGAAGTGATGGCGGGATCATCCGGGACTCTGCCTTCGGGCCAGGCACTTTTTTTTTAAAAATGTATTTTTATTTAACCTTTATTTAACCAGGTAGGCTAGTTGAGAACAAGTTTTCATTTACAACTGTAACCTGGCCAAGAATAAAGCAAAGCAGTTCGACACGTACAACAACACAGAGTTACACATGGAATAAACAAACAATAAATAATAAAATAATAAAAAGTCTATATACAGTGTGTGCAAGTGAGGTAAGATAATGGAGGTAAGGCAGTAAATAGGCCATGGTGGCAAAGTAATTCTGAAATACCGATGGTGGGTAGTACATGGGGCTTTGGTGACAACAGGGATGGCACTGTGATAGACTGCATCCAATTTGCTGAATAGAGTGTTGGAGGCTATTTTGTAAATGACATCGCCGAAGTCGAGGATCGGTAGGATGGTCAGTTTTACGAGGGTATGTTTGGCAGCAAGTCAGAACCGTCCAGAGTAGTGATGCTGGACAGGCGGGCAGGTGCGGGCAGCAAACAGTTGAAGAGCATGCATTTAGTTTTACTTGCATTTAAGATCAGTTGGAGATTCCAACACCTGCATCACTCCCTGGGGCTGGGACCCGTTCCCCACGTTTTCGTCGGTGACGAGGCCTTCCCTTTGATACCCAACCTTATGAGGCCCTACGTTGGACGCCAGCTGCCATTGCCAAAGCCTGTAAATCAAATCAAATCGAATCAAATCAAATCCAATTTTATTTGTCACATACACATGGTTAGCAGATATTAATGCGAATGTAGCGAAATGCTTGTGCTTCTAGTTCCGACAATGCAGTAATAACCAACAAGTAATCTAACTAACAATTCCAAAACTACTGTCTTATACACAGTGTAAGGGGATAAAGAATATGTACATAAGGATATATGAATGAGTGATGGTACAGGGCAGCATAGGCAAGATACAGTAGATGGTATCGAGTACAGTATATACATATGAGATGAGTATGTAAATAAAGTGGCATAGTTAAAGTGGCTAGTGATACATGTATTACATAAGGATGCAGTCGATGATATAGAGTACAGTATATACGTATGCATATGAGATGAATAATGTAGGGTAAGTAACATTATATAAGGTAGCATTGTTTAAAGTGGCTAGTGATATATTTACATCATTTCCCATCAATTCCCATTATTAAAGTGGCTGGAGTTGAGTCAGTGTCAATGTCAGTGTGTTGACAGCAGCCACTCAATGTTAGTGGTGGCTGTTTAACAGTCTGATGGCCTTGAGATAGAAGCTGTTTTTCAGTCTCTCGGTCCCAGCTTTGATGCACCTGTACTGACCTCGCCTTCTGGATGATAGCGGGGTGAACAGGCAGTGGTTCGGGTGGTTGATGTCCTTGATGATCTTTATGGCCTTCCTGTAACATCGGGTGGTGTAGGTGTCCTGGAGGGCAGGTAGTTTGCCCCCGGTGATGCGTTGTGCAGACCTCACTACCCTCTGGAGAGCCTTACGGTTGAGGGCGGAGCAGTTGTCGTACCAGGCGGTGATACAGCCCGCCAGGATGCTCTCGATTGTGCATCTGTAGAAGTTTGTGAGTGCTTTTGGTGACAAGTCGAATTTCTTCAGCCTCCTGAGGTTGAAGAGGCGCTGCTGCGCCTTCTTCACGATGCTGTCTGTGTGAGTGGACCAATTCAGTTTGTCTGTGATGTGTATGCCGAGGAACTTAAAACTTGCTACCCTCTCCACTACTGTTCCATCGATGTGGATAGGGGGGTGTTCCCTCTGCTGTTTCCTGAAGTCCACAATCATCTCCTTAGTTTTGTTGACGTTGAGTGTGAGGTTATTTTCCTGACACCACACTCCGAGGGCCCTCACCTCCTCCCTGTAGGCCGTCTCGTCGTTGTTGGTAATCAAGCCTACCACTGTTGTGTCGTCCGCAAACTTGATGATTGAGTTGGAGGCGTGCGTGGCCACGCAGTCGTGGGTGAACAGGGAGTACAGGAGAGGGCTCAGAACGCACCCTTGTGGGGCCCCAGTGTTGAGGATCAGCGGGGAGGAGATGTTGTTGCCTACCCTCACCACCTGGGGGCGGCCCGTCAGGAAGTCCAGTACCCAGTTGCACAGGGCGGGGTCGAGACCCAGGGTCTCGAGCTTGATGACGAGCTTGGAGGGTACTATGGTGTTGAATGCCGAGCTGTAGTCGATGAACAGCATTCTCACATAGGTATTCCTCTTGTCCAGATGGGTTAGGGCAGTGTGCAGTGTGGTTGAGATTGCATCGTCTGTGGACCTATTTGGGCGGTAAGCAAATTGGAGTGGGTCTAGGGTGTCAGGTAGGGTGGAGGTGATATGGTCCTTGACTAGTCTCTCAAAGCACTTCATGATGACGGAAGTGAGTGCTACGGGGCGGTAGTCGTTTAGCTCAGTTACCTTAGCTTTCTTGGGAACAGGAACAATGGTGGCCCTCTTGAAGCAGACTGGTATAGGGATTGATTGAATATGTCCGTAAACACACCGGCCAGCTGGTCTGCGCATGCTCTGAGGGCGCGGCTGGGGATGCCGTCTGGGCCTGCAGCATTGCGAGGGTTAACACGTTTAAATGTCTTACTCACCTCGGCTGCAGTGAAGGAGAGACCGCATGTTTTCGTTGCAGGCCGTGTCAGTGGCACTGTATTGTCCTCAAAGCGGGCAAAAAAGTTATTTAGTCTGCCTGGGAGCAAGACATCCTGGTCCGTGACTGGGCTGGATTTCTTCTTGTAGTCCGTGATTGACTGTAGACCCTGCCACATGCCTCTTGTGTCTGAGCCGTTGAATTGAGATTCTACTTTGTCTCTGTACTGACGCTTAGCTTGTTTGATAGCCTTGCGGAGGGAATAGCTGCACTGTTTGTATTCGGTCATGTTACCAGACACCTTGCCCTGATTAAAAGCAGTGGTTCGCGCTTTCAGTTTCACGCGAATGCTGCCATCAATCCACGGTTTCTGGTTAGGGAATGTTTTAATCGTTGCTATGGGAACGACATCTTCAACGCACGTTCTAATGAACTCACACACCGAATCAGCGTATTCGTCAATATTGTTATCTGACGCAATACGAAACATATCCCAGTCCACGTGATGGAAGCAGTCTTGGAGTGTGGAGTCAGCTTGGTCGGACCAGCGTTGGACAGACCTCAGCGTGGGAGCCTCTTGTTTTAGTTTCTGTCTGTAGGCAGGGATCAACAAAATGGAGTCGTGGTCAGCTTTTCCGAAAGGGGGGGCGGGGCAGGGCATTATATGCGTCGCGGAAGTTAGAGTAACAATGATCCAAGGTTTTACCACCCCTGGTTGCGCAATCGATATGCTGATAAAAGTTAGGGAGTCTTGTTTTCAGATTAGCCTTGTTAAAATCCCCAGCTACAATGAATGCAGCCTCCGGATAAATGTTTTCCAGTTTGCAAAGAGTTAAATAAAGTTCGTTCAGAGCCATCGATGTGTCTGCTTGGGGGGGATATATACGGCTGTGATTATAATCAAAGAGAATTCTCTTGGTAGATAATGCGGTCTACATTTGATTGTGAGGAATTCTAAATCAGGTGAACAGAAGGATTTGAGTTCCTGTATGTTTCTGTGATCACACCACGTCTCGTTAGCCATAAGGCATACGCCCCCGCCCCTCTTCTTACCAGAAAGATGTGTGTTTCTGTCGGTGCGATGCGTGGAGAAACCCGCTGGCTGCACCGCCTCCGATAGCGTCTCTCCAGTGAGCCATGTTTCCGTGAAGCAAAGAACGTTACAGTCTCTGATGTCCCTCTGGAATGCTACCCTTGCTCGGATTTCATCAACCTTGTTGTCAAGAGACTGGACATTGGCAAGAAGAATGCTAGGGAGTGGTGCACGGTGTGCCCGTCTCCGGAGTCTGACCAGAAGACCGCCTCGTTTCCCTCTTTTTCTGAGTCGTTTTTTTGGGTCGCTGCATGGAGTCCATTCCGTTGTCCTGTTTGTAAGGCAGAACACAGGATCCGCGTCGCGAAAAACATATTCTTGGTCGTACTGATGGTGAGTTGACGCTGATCTTATATTCAGTAGTTCTTCTCGACTGTATGTAATGAAACCTAAGATGACCTGGGGTACTAATGTAAGAAATAACACATAAAAAAACAAAAAACTGCATAGTTTCCTAGGAACGCGAAGCGAGGCGGCCATCTCTGTCGGCGCCGGATCTAAGGATCTTTAACAAAAGCAAGGTTCGTTGTTGAATGCGCCTGTGGGATTCTGGCAGAGAATGTATTGTAGAGTGCTTGGTCTCAGCCCCTCAAATGTTGATGCCTGCGTGAAAGCCACATGTGTTCTCCACAACTACCTGTGGAGGTCATTCCAGGAGTCTCTCCAGATGGAGATTGGCACGCCAAATGGTTACCTACCTGATGTCACCAGGGAAGGTGCCAACAACGCCCCCAGACAGGCACTCCAGGTGAGGGAGAAGCTGACTACCTACTTCTCATCGCCAGGAGGTGATGCAGCATGCCGTGGAGTGAATCAACTCTTTTAAGAGCCCCATAACACAAAGGTTATTTTAAGAACCATCCACCGTTGTCCATGAATTGCATTTTTTCACAGATTACTTTATGTCTCATTGTCTCTGTTCATTTGGAATTTATATTTAAGTGACATTTAGGAGTAAAGACCACACCTTAAACCCCTTCCCTCTCCCATTAACGTCAGTATTATACACACCTGGCATGGTACCAGGTGAGCAGGAGCACTAATTAAGGTTATACGACATACAGTTAGTATGATAACAAAGGGAAAGGGTAACCTAGGGTCCATACAACTACAGTGCCTTGCGAAAGTATTCGGCCCCCTTGAACTTTGTGACCTTTTGCCACATTTCAGGCTTCAAACATGAAGATATAAAACTGTATTTTTTTGTGAAGAATCAACAACAAGTGGGACGCAATCATGAAGAGGAACGACATTTATTGGATATTTCAAACTTTTTTAACAAATCAAAAACTGAAAAATTGGGCGTGCAAAATTATTCAGCCCCTTTACTTTCAGTGCAGCAAACTCTCTCCAGAAGTTCAGTGAGGATCTCTGAATGATCCAATGATGACCTAAATGACTAATGATGATAAATACAATCCACCTAGGTGTAATCAAGTCTCCGTATAAATGCACCTGCACTGTGATAGTCTCAGAGGTCCGTTAAAAGCACAGAGAGCATCATGAAGAACAAGGAACACACCAGGCAGGTCCGAGATACTGTTGTGAAGAAGTTTAAAGCCGGATTTGGATACAAAAATATTTCCCAAGCTTTAAACATCCCAAGGAGCACTGTGCAAGCAATAATATTGAAATGGAATGAGTATCAGACCACTGCAAATCTACCAAGACCTGGCCGTCCCTCTAAACTTTCAGCTCATACAAGGAGAAGACTGATCAGAGATGCAACCAAGAGGCCCATGATCACTCTGGATGAACTGCAGAGATCTACAGCTGAGGTGGGAGACTCTGTCCATAGGACAACAATCAGTCGTATATTGCACAAATCTGACCTTTATGGAAGAGTGGCAAGAAGAAAGCCATTTCTTAAAGATATCCATAAAAAGTGTCGTTTAAAGTTTGCCACAAGCCACCTGGGAGACACACCAAATATGTGGAAGAAGGTGCTCTGGTCAGATGAAACCAAAATGTGACTTTTTGGCAACAATGCAAAACGTTATGTTTGGCGTAAAAGCAACACAGCTGAACACACCATCCCCACTGTCAAACATGGTGGTGGCAGCATCATGGTTTGGGCCTGCTTTTCTTCAGCAGGGACAGGGAAGATGGTTAAAATTGATGGGAAGATGGATGGAGCCAAATACAGGACCATTCTGGAAGAAAACCTGATGGAGTCTGCAAAAGACCTGAGACTGGGACGGAGATTTGTCTTCCAACAAGACAATGATCCAAAACATAAAGCAAAATCTACAATGGAATGGTTCAAAAATAAACATATCCAGGTGTTAGAATGGCCAAGTCAAAGTCCAGACCTGAATCCAATCGAGAATCTGTGGAAAGAACTGAAAACTGCTGTTCACAAATGCTCTCCATCCAACCTCACTGAGCTCGAGCTGTTTTGCAAGGAGGAATGGGAAAAAATGTCAGTCTCTCGATGTGCAAAACTGATAGAGACATACCCCAAGCGACTTACAGCTGTAATCGCAGCAAAAGGTGGCGCTACAAAGTATTAACTTAAGGGGGCTGAATAATTTTGCACGCCCAATTTTTCAGTTGTTGATTTGTTAAAAAAGTTTGAAATATCCAATAAATGTCGTTCCACTTCATGATTATGTCCCACTTGTTGTTGATTCTTCACAAAAAAATACAGTTTTATATCTTTATGTTTGAAGCCTGAAATGTGGCAAAAGGTCGCAAAGTTCAAGGGGGCCGAATACTTTCGCAAGGCACTGTAGTACAGTTTACCACCATCTTCACTAGTCTGACAAAATGCTGGTGGAATTGTTTTATTTTCAACTTTTCTGTCTTAAATCTGCAAAGGCGTAGGTAAGAAATAAGCAGATTAAGTCTAAATGAGATATTAATAAAGAAATTAAAGACTATGAAGACCTTAGAATTTAAGTATTCAAGTACAGGAAAGAACATGACAGGTATGTGTGTTGTAAAAATTTGACAAAAAATAAAACACCTGTTGAAAGAGGTGTGTGTGTGTCCTTTCATGTATGTGCGTGTAAAAATACTAAAATTTATGTGAAGCCTGTAATCTGTAAGAGAACAACAAGAGCACACATTTTTTGGCACAACTGCAGACAGATACAGGGACTACTGATAAAGCCTAGACTTAGTAGGGGAACTTCAGACATGGCCATAAAGGGAGAGAGGGCAGGGCACTGGAGATCTGAGGTACAGAGAGGAGTGGAGGAGGTGTGTGTTTGTGTGTGTGTGTGTGTGTGACTCTGTCTCTGAAAAAAATAATGGAATGTGTAGCCATAACACAGCTAAATTAACAAATGGCCCCTGGACGTCAAGGACACGGCAGGTAGCCTGGACGTGATTGACGCAGGGTGGCAGGTAGCCTAGTGGTCAAAGTGTTGGGCCAGTAACTGAAAGGTTGCTGGATCGAATCCCTGAGCTGACAAGGTAAAAACGAGGCAGTTAACCCCCTGTTATGCTGTCATTGTAAATAAGAATTTGTCCTAAACTGACTTGCCTAGTTAAATTAAAAATATATGTACGTATATTCACCTTTAGTCTTTTAAGAGACCAACAATTCTCCGGTGTGTGAGTTTCAATTCTGTAAAAACACAAATAATGAATGCTATCCTAAGACTTTAGAAACAAATTACTTTATGAATTGACTGAATTTAAACAGAACTGATATGTGTAAAAGGAAAGGTACAATGAGGGAGGTCAAAATAACAACCAGACAACTCCTCCTCTTCCTGTCCTTCCTGTGAGCTGGTCAGCTAAATTGACTCCATCTCTAGAAGGGAAGAGAAAAACAACACATACAAGCATTACATAATATAACACCATAAAAAGTGAGATTTATGTTAACTAAATAATGCTTGTAGAGTGTAGTTAGTTGCATAAATATTGGAACAGTGTGGTAAAGTTAGTAAATCTTGCTGTTTACTCATGGAATTTGCATTTCAGATTAAAAGATGAATATGACAAATATTTAGACAGCAAACTGTTGTTTTAGGATATTTTCTAACCCAGAACCAGCAGCTATATATTTGCCTCATATTAATCCTTTGATCTGAAATACCAATTAGCCTACATGAGTATACTGTAAAAATGACCTACTTTACTTCACTGTCTCAATACTTATGACACTAACTGTGTTGTGGAGAAGAAAAATGTACCATTGAACTCGGCTTTGAAAAGCAGCTGATACATTTTAAACTTGACTGCTGCTTTGCTGAGGCAGCCTCCTCAGGGTTGGCACCAGGCTCATGGCAAAGAGGGTCTCTTCATCCTCCTTCCTGTGAGCATCAGGTTGGGCTGCTGTGAGGTTCATAATGAGGTTCATTAAAATCGTGTGTTTCATAATAATCTCAGGTGGTCCTAGATCCAGAGGTGCTTCCTCCGTTTCCTCATCTTCCATGGCTGCACCGGTAGTGGTCATACTCGTAGATGATGTAGACGTTGTAGAGGGTCTCTCTGCACCTGTGGAGGCTATGATCGCACTTGTAGATGATGTAGAGGGTCTTGATGCACCGGTGGTGCCCACACTTGTGGATGATGTAGTAGAAGGCTGTAAAATTGCCACTCGTTGCCCTAGGCACAATAAATGGTTCCAGAAAAGAAAGAATGTGGCCGAAGCGCCAAGGTTGCTGGCCTGAAATTGCTGACCCAGACCTCTTCTTCTCTTTCTCTGCCCTTCTCTCTCTCTGATACCTGTCCCTGGGTCGTCTCCACTTCCTCCTACAGTCTTCTTATACATAGACATGAACATGATAGGCCAAACCAATACCATAACTATAGTTCTTAGATACTGCAGCTATCATGAACATGTCACCTACTGTACACACAGTGTTATCTGACCAAATTATCAGCGGTAGTATCTACCATCATTTCTATTACTATTTATCTCACATACACACTCACAGTCTTTCAAATATGATTATTTGGCCAAGTTATCAGGGGTAGTAACTAACATTATTTATATTGCTATTTCTCTTTCACACACACACACACACACACACACACACACACACACACACACACACACACACACACACACACACACACACACACACACACACACACACACACACACACACACACACACACATACCCATTGGCTAGGTTAGCAAGCTAGCTAGTTAGGTTAGCTAGCTAGCTAAGTAGCCACATCTAGCACAAGCTCACTACTAAACTGACCTGGCAATCCAACTATCGTGGACACTTGTCTCCAAGCAGCATTTTTTTTAAATACCTGAATTCAGTCAGTATAGTTGCGTAGCTGCGCAGAATGCTATGCAGCATTGATGCAATGACGCAGTCGGTGACTTCGAAGCGTTAACATTAGCTATTAGCTAGCTAGCTAGGTAACGTTAGCTAACTGCTGTAGATAAGTTACCCTGTTAGTGTTAGCCAACTGTTAGCTAATGTTAGCTAATTGCCACGGTAACATTACAAAACATTTGGTGTCGAATTAACACAAGTTTATTGGTTTATTCAACTGTGGTAATACAAAAAAATAGCCGCTTCAAGTACCTACCTTTTGTACTGTATGTCCATTCTGTCAAACTGAGCTAAAATCATTAGCTAGATAGTTAGCTAACAGTAGCTACGCTTTTAGAATGGCGCCAAGCCTAGTTTGGTTAAGAAAAACTGGCTATACTATACCGATCGACTGCTAGGTAATAATTCATATTTGGCTTAATATCTGGAACTAGCTAATGATACATGATAAGAAGGATACGCTAAATGGTTGACATAGGCCACTTTTGAATTTAAAACAATATTACTTACCTGAATGCAAAGACATTCTGTCAGTGTCAGCATGAGGAAGAAAATATAAATGGTGGCAAAATCTAAATTTAACTGCTAATCTGTGAGCAGGATCTCATTGACTCTCGCAATATTTATAAAACACTATATTCGAATTAACTCTGTGTTTTACCTCGACTCTAGTGGTCACAATCAGTCACTTAATTCCCAAAATAGTTAAAGCTGCTCTTTTCGAGTCAAATAATAGTAACTCTGCTGTAATGACTTTATTATTTGCTGTGCAGCAAACTTCCCCTCAAAAGAGGGGACTTACCTACCTTGGGAAAAATACAATGTAGGCACACATAAATTCTGATTGATACTGCTATAAGTAGGCTAATTTCTTTAACGAGTCAGACGCGAAGGATATACTACTTTCTCGGGAATGGGCCCAAATCCCCATCATTTGCGCGAAGAAAAGACGGAGAAAAAGGGGGCGGTGGTCGGGTTGCCTTCTGAGAATTCATAGGCGAGTGAGTAAACCCCCTCTACCATCAGTCCATTTAGCCAACGTGCAATCATTGGATAACAAAATGGATTACCTCTGATCAAGGATATCCAACCAACGGGACATTAAAAACTGTAATATCTTATGTTTCACCGAGTCGTGGCTGAACTACGACATGGATAACATACAGCTGGTGGGTTTTTCAGTCCATCAGCAAGATAGAACAGCTGCCTCTGGTAAGACAAGGGGTGGCAGTCTGTGTCTATTTGTAAATAACAGCTGATCCAAATAATCTAATGTTAAGGAAGTCTCAAGGTTTTGCTCACCTGAAGTAGAGTATCTCATGATAATCTGTAGACCACACTATTTACCAAGAGAGTTTTCATCTATATTTTTCATAGCTGTCTACCACCACAAACCAATGCTGGCACACAACGAGCTGTATAGGGCCATAAGCAAATAGGAAAATCTTCATCCGGAGGCGGTGCTCCTAGTGACCGGGGACTTTAATGGAGGGAAACTTAAATCCATTTTACCTCATTTCTACCAGCATGTTAAATGTGCAACCAGAGGAGAAAAAAACTCTAGACCACATTTACTCCACACACAGAGACGCGTACAAACTTCTCCCTCGCCCTCCATTTGGCAAATCTGACCATAACTCTATCCTGCTTACAAGCGAAAACTAAAGCAGGAAGTACCAGTGACTCGCTCAATAAGGAAGTGGTCAGAGGACGCAGATGCTAAGCTACAGGACTGTTGTGTTAGCACAGACTGGACTATATTCCGGGATTCTTCCAATGGCATTGAGGAGTACAATACATCAGTGACTGGCTCCATCAAAAACGTCATCGATGACGTCGTACCCACAGTGACCATACGTACGTACCCAAAACCAGAAGCCATAGATTACAGGCAACATCTGCACTGAGCTAAAGGGTAGAGCTGCCGCTTTCAAGGAGCGGGACTCTAACCCGGACTCTTATTAAAAAATGCCCTCAGATGAACCATCAAACAGGCAAAGCATCAATACAGAACTAAGATTGAATCGTACTACACCGGCTCCAATGCTCATCGGATGTGGCAGGGTTTGCAAACTATTACGGACTACAAAGGGAAGCACAGCCGCGAGCTGCCCAGTGACACATGGCTACCAGACGACCTAAATAACTTGGCACAGGGCCAGACGGATTACCAGGACTTGTACTCCAATCATGCGCTGACCAAATGTCAGTGTCTTCACTGACATTTTCAACCTGTCCCTGACCGAGTCTGTAATACCAAAATGTTTCAAGCAGACCACCATAGACACTGTGCCAAAGAACACCAAAGTAACCTGCCTAAATACAGGATTAAGATCGAATCCTACTACACTGGCTCTGATGCTCGTTAGATGTGGCAGGGCTTGAAAACTATTATGGACTACGAAGGGAAATCCAAACGCAAGCTGCCCAGTGACGCGAGCCTACCAGACGAGCAAAATGCCTTTTAGGCTCGCTTCGAGGCAAGCAACACTGAAGCATGCACGAGATCACCAGCTGTTCTGGATGACTGTGTGATAACGCATTGGTAGCCGATGTGAGCAAGACCTTTACACAGGTCAACATTTACAAAGCCACGGGGCCAGATGGATTACTAGGACGTGTACTCAAAGCATGCGAGGGCCAACTGGCAGGTGTCTTTACTGACATTTTCAACCTCTCCCTGACTGAGTCTGTAATACCTATGTTTCAAGCAGACCACCATAGTTCCTGTGCCCAAGGAAGCGAAGGTAACCTGCCTAAATGATTATCGCCCCGTAGCACTCAAGTCTGTAGCCATGAAGTGCTTTGAAAGGCTGGTCATGGCTCACATCAACACCATTATCCCATAAACCCTAGACCCACTCCAATTTGCATACCGCCGCAACAGATCCACAGATGATGCAAAATCTATTGCCCTCCACACTTCCCTTTCCCACCTGGACAAAAGGAACTCTTATGTGAGAATGCTATTCATTGACTTCAGCTCAGCGTTCAACACCATAGTACCCTATCACTAAGCTATCACTAAGCTAAGGACCCAGGGACTAAACACCTCCCTCTGCAACTGTATCCTGGACTTCCTGACGGGCCACCCCCAGGTGGTAAGGGTAGGCAACAACACGTTTACCACACTGATCCTCAACTGTGGGACCCCTCATCGGTGTGTAGTCCCCCCTCTTAGTCCGCTCCTGTACTCTCTGTTCACCACGACTGCGTGGCCAAGCATGACTCCAACACCATCACTGACGACACAACAGTGATCTGATCACCGACAACGATGAGACAGCCTATAGGAAGGAGGTCAGATAACTGGCAGTGTGGTGCCAGGACAACAACCTCTCCCTCAATGTGAGCAACAAAAAAGAGCTGATCGTGGTCTACAGTAAAAGGTGGGCCGAACAGGTCCCCATTAACATCAATGGGGCTGTAGTGGAGCGAGTCGAGAGTTTAAAGTTCCTTGGTGTCCACATCACCAACAATCTATCATGGTCCAAACACACCAAGATAGTCGAGAAGAGGGCACGACAAAACCTTTTCCCCCTCAGAAGACTGAAAAGATTTGGCATGGGTCCCCAGATCCTCAAAAAGTTGGCGTGGTCAGAGGAAAGCCCATAAAAACCATAGACCCACTCCAATTTGCATACCGCCGCAACAGATCCCCAGATGATCCAATATCTATTGCCCTCCACACTTCCCTTTCCCACCTGGACAAAAGGAACACCTACATGAGAATGCTATTCATTGACTACAGCTCGGCGTTCAACACAGTACCCTCAAAGCTATCACTAAGCTAAGGACCCAGGGACTAAACACCTCCCTCTGCAACTGTATCCTGGACTGCCTGACGGGAGACCCCCAGGTGGTAAGGGTAGGCAACAACACAACTGCCACACTGATCCTCAACTCTGGGGCCCTTCAGGGGTGTGTGCTCAGTCCCCTCCTGTACTCCCTTTTCACCCATGACTGCGTGGCCAAGCATGACTCCAACACCATCATTAAGTTTGCTGACGACACAAAAGTGGTAGGCCTGATCACTGACATTGATGAGACTGCCTATAGGGAGGAGGTCAGAGACTTGTCAGTGTGGTGGCAGGATAACAACCTCTCCCTCAACGTGATCAAAACAAAGGAGATTGATTGTTGATTACAGAAAAAGGAGGACCGGGCACGCCCCCATTCTCATCAGTGGGGCTGTAGTGGAGCAGGTTGAGAGCTTCAAGTTCCTTGGTGTCCACATCACCAACAAACTATCATGGTCCAAACACACCAAGACAGTCGTAGAGAGGGCACGACAACGCCTATTCCGCCTCAGGAGACTGAAAAGATTTGTCATGGGTCCTCAGATCCTCAAAAAGTTCTATAGCTGCACCATCGAGAACATCCTGGTTGCATCACCGCCTGGTATGGAAACTGCTCGGCCTCTGAAAGCAAGGCAATGCAGAGGGTAGTGCATACGGCCCAGTATATCACTGGGGCAAAGCTTCCTGCCATCCAGGACCCACCCAGGACCTTCTTGCCACCCAGGTCTCAGAAGAAGGCCCAAAAAAATACCAAGGACTCCAGCCACTCTAGTCATAGACTGTTCTCTCTGCTACCGCACGGCAAGCAATAACGGAGCGCCAAGTTTAGGTCAAAAAGACTTCTTAACAGCTTCTACCCCCAAGCCATATTGAACTGTTGATCAAAAGGCTACTAAGACTATTTACATTGTCCCCACCACCCATTTATACGCTGCTACTCTCTATTTATTATCCATGCATAGTCCCTTTACCTCTACCTACATGTACATATGACCGCTGCCCCCGCACATTGACTCTGTACCGCAAACCCCTGTATATAGCATTGCTACTGTTATTTTCTTGTTGTTCCTTAATTATTTGATATTTCTATATTTTTTGTTGGTTAAGGACTTGTAAGTAAACATTTCACTGTAAGGTCAACACCTGTTGTATTCGGCGCATGTGACAAATAAAATTTGATTTGATTTGAATCCCTAAATTAAACCAGTTCCAAAATGAAATACTTTTAATTTACCATGAAAGTGATGATCACAGAGCCAGCTGTCTCTCTGGTCTTCATATACCTCCCTCCTTTTTATGTGCCAGTTTTATCCAAATTAATACAAACTTCTGATAAAAAATCTGGCGCTTTTAAACTTACAAATCACAGATAAAATGATTTAATGAGGAAAATCATTTATTTCCTCCTTTCAATCCTATATTGGTTGTAAACATACCAATGATCAACATACATTGTCTCAAGCACCTCAAGACAAATGTGATGGCTGAGTTTACCTTTGTTTTTAGTAAAGGTTCACAGTTTTTGTGTTCCTCTCATGCAATTCTCTAATGGCTGGTCCTGTACAGCAGTGGGCATGCCAGGGATGCCAGGGATCATGTCCCCAGGCGAAGTTGTTCACCAATGGGCTAATAGGCTCTCTGAAGCCCAAACAGAGGCCTTGCCCTGGGGTTGTGTACAGTAGGCCCTGACACAGACACACTTTGTTCTCCTCCTGCAGTAACTTCCAGTCATCAGCCATGTTCGAGAGCTCTGAGTCGGCAGCCGCCGAGGGAGTCAACACAGACAGCACCCTGGGATCCCCCATCACCGCCTGCAAGAAGGTAAATACAGGGGGACGATGTGTGTGCACAGTATGTCCGGTAAATATTAATGTGTGTGTGTGTGTGTCCCTCTCCCTGGTGAGGGAGAGTTTGTGCCATTGCGACAGAGAGTAATGATGGAGGACCAGGTGTTTCAGGTCATCTAGTTGGATTCATCATCTCACTGTGCCAAGGAGACAATGAGAGAAATGGCAAAAAACACTGGTCTCGGGGAGATTACATTGAGTTTCAACTTCTTCTGTTCTGCTCCCCCTCCTTCCTCTTGAATAAGGAGCATTGTCAGTCGATATAGCTGCTTGTTCAGTCACTTCATTAGTAGACGGGTTGTCACGTTAAATGACTTCCACTGAGCCTCGTCGCTTTGCCGCTAACATACAAAAACAATATTACATCACAGGAGGTTGGTAATGGCTGGAGCGGAATGGCATCAAATACATCGAACACAGGGTTTGATGCCATTCCATTGGTTCCTTTCCACCCGTTATATTGAGCCATTCACCACTCAGCAGCCTCCACTGTCTTACATGTAGTATTGGTAATAGGAGTGTCCACACAATGACACAAAACTGTATGGCTTCCAAGTGTGTATTTATCAAGACAAGATATCAACCCTAACTCTAGGTCAGGTCCCCTGACTTGACAAAGACCTAGCAGTCTAAATATTGCCTTAATAAAATACATGTGGGAGAATAATATTATTTTAACTGGTGAACATTTACTGAGATCAAGCTCCTGCTCAAGCTCCTGTATGAAGCTGGGTTATGTTCATTGGTGCACATCGACGCAAAACATTTTGTAACGGAAGAAAAGGGCAATTATTGGACAAGTTCAAATAGCACATTTCTGTTTTGGGCGGTTATCTCCCATTTTGTGCCTCATGAACACAACCCTGCCCTCACTCCAAGCTCTGCCAAATTGTGATGTCATGACCATGAGGCCGTCTGAGTGTGAGTCATCTCTACCTGGCGATGGCCCAGAGCAGATGGACAACACCAGAGGGAGATAGTGCAGGACAGGGGCACAGGGGGCATGATGGCATGAGCCTAAAAATACACTATGGAAATGATTATGATCTCTATTGTTTTGTAACCTGACTACCCATCCACATCGCTCTGGCCAAACGCCACACCCACTAGCGTTTCTTTTCCTGGATTTGCTTTCCTCCCTGCTTTCAGGGAGGTTGGGTTAAATGTAGAAGACACATTTGGGTTGAATACATTCAGTTGTGCAACTGACTAGCTATTCCCTTTCCCTTATTATATAATTCCCTTCAACCTCATGGCTTGGTTTTTGCTCTGACTTGCGCTGTCAACTGTGGGACCTTCTATAGACAGGTGTGTGACTTTCCAAATTGTGTGCAATCAATTGTAGACTCCAATCAAGTTGTAGAAACACCTCAAGGATGATCAATGGAAACAGGATGCACCTAAGCTCAATTTCAAGTTTCATTGCAAAGGGTCTGAATACTTATGTAAATAAGGTATTTCTGTTTTTTATTTTTAATATATATGCTAAATGTTTTGTCATTATGGGGTATTGTGTGTAGATTGATGAGGGATTTAAAACAAATCTATTTTAGAATACGGGTGTAACGTAACAAAATGTTGAAAAAAATCAAGGGGTCTGAATACTTTCCGAATGCACTGTACGTGTCCCTCTGACAAGGTACTCTTGACTCTTGAGTGTCATTGAAAGTCGCAGGTCAACAGGACTTGACACTTAACGCATAGCGTCCTTTGAAACAGCTCGCGGGGGAAGAGTAAAAACACAGTAAATATGTGGAGAGTAAATAGGCTAACTGACAGGCTATTGATCCCTCTTACAGAGGAAGGTCCCACAGAGCACCTCCTGAACAAAGGGCCTGTAGAGATCTTTATAGCCAGAGGGTAAATACTAAGGTTGTCAGCTGAAGGTGAATGGGGTCTCGTGTGTGTGTGTTTGTGTGTGTGTGTGTGTGTGTGTGTGTGTGTGTGTGTGTGTGTGTGTGCGTGCGTGCGTGTATTTGTATGTTATACATTCTGAGAAGGAGTTCAGTCATGTGTCTGTGTGTAAGAGTGTGAGTTATCTGTGTCTTCCAGGTGCTGTGCAGTAGCAGTGTGCTGGACTCATCAGAGTACTGGCTGAGGAATGAGAAGGCTCTGTGCAGGCTGGGCCTTCTGGAGGATGACGCTGAGGGGAGATATAACACGGTGAGCAGTGTGTGCCTATTTGATTTATAACTATATGACCACCAAATCTATGACAATTTATAGAACTTTGTAGAACAGGAATTCTCCCTTGGGTACTCGACTGGTAAGCCTTGGTGTTCTTACTAGAAAACAAAGGTATCACTCCGTGTGTCTGTCCTTTCCCTCAGTCTCATTCTGAGCTCTGAGTCAATTAAAAAGCGTTTTCATCTTCCCATTGTGTGTGCAAATGATACAGTGCCGTTTTCACACAATGTGTCCAGACTGGATGAGGAGCAGGGGTTAGGTGTGTGTGTGTGTGTGTGTGTGTGTGTGCACCCTCTTCTGTTAACCAGTATTATCACAGTAATAGGCCTGTGGCCATATCAGCTTAGTTAATTACAGACTCTGAGCCAGGAGTGAACAGGGTCTGTGTTAGTGAGTGTGTGGAATGCAGATTTAATACATTTGGCTGGATATGGTATTTCTGGTTTTGGTTGGGGAGCGGGGGAAAGGTTGGTTTATTAGTGTGTTCATTTGGATCATTTATGGAATCCTCTAACATGGTCACTTTAATCAGTGTGATTGTTACAATGTGATTGTCATTGATTACACACACAGCGGCAGCAGAGGTATTCAAATTAAGCTCGGAGGTCGTGTTTACGACAGGTTCAAGTTTATTGTCCCTGAAGGGAAATTGTCTTGACATTGATATGTCATCCTGGTTGTTTCACAAAGTGTGATATCTTTATTATCCACTCATTTCATATGATGGAGACAATATGGCCACACACGAACTGGTTGATTATGTGACAATTACAGTGACGTCTATTCCTGAATGTGTGTGTGGAAGGCTCAGGAAGTAGAAGGGACTATGCACTCAGGAGCTCAAAGTGCAAAGATAAAAATCTTGTAAGCTCTCTTTTCACTCCTTACCAAATCTAGGTCTTGTCACTTTTGATCACTCTCTCATGTTTTAAGGCAGGGCCTGAGCTCACAGTGAGATGTTACCGAGTTGCGATAGTCACAGTGAATTTCATCTGAACACATTGACAGAGGGTAAGCAATTTGGAACCGAAGTCTTCTACACTGTTAGTTCTGCTCTGCTAGTTACAGTGAAGTTACGGAGATATGTTTCCAATCCTATTTTACATTTTTGTAGAGATGAGATCTATATCATTGTTCATCTCAGACCCCAGAACCAAATGTTGCATGCACTAATAATCTGTCACCAAACACCAAAACTATTCCCAGTTTCACTCTCTCTCTCTGCACACTGCCACACTAACACTGCCACACCCACACCCACACACACACACACACACACACACACTGCTGCAGCTATGTAGATAATTGAATTCTATTCAATGAGATATGGGGAGCTGAAAATGACAATTTAAGCTGTATCTCACGGCTGATGGCTAGGACAGAGTTAGTTACAGTGATGAGATAAGATATTCCCAATTCATATCATTCCTCACTGCTCTAATTGCCTGCTTGGTCCCACAGCAACTGTGTGTCTGCCAGTCGGCTTGCTTGTGTGCCTGCCTGTCTGCCTGCTTGTGTGCCTGCCTGTCTGCCTGCTTGTGTGCCTGCCTGTCTGCCTGCTTGTGTGCCTGCCTGTCTGCCTGCTTGTGTGTCTGCCTGTCTGCCTGCTTGTGTGCCTGCCTGTCTGCCTGCTTGTGTGCCTGGGTCTAGGATTGGGTATGACTGGAAATGGGACATCGTTACCAGTTAGTTATATTATGTAATATTATTCCAGAGTTGGAGGCTGAATGGAGAGCTGAACAGGTGTAGACTCTATACACATTAGTGCTGTGAATATTCAATGAGCTCTACAACTCTAATATTCCAGAACTAAAATCTTGTGTAATTTGGTCAGCTAATTGAGTTTCTTCGGTTTACGCACAATCTGTCCACGAGAGATTACCACAACCAAGACCAGCATACAGACAGTGCATATGAATAATGGAAGTGCCTGTAATGTATCTTGGCTGGTGCTATTGCTTGGAGGTCAGGGGTCAGGAGCCACAGAAGGGTACCAAGGTTGTGTTCCAAATGGCACCGAATTCCCTATTTAGTGCACTACTGTAGTGCATCATTTAGAGAACAGGGTGCCATATGAGACACAGCCAGAGACAGAGCATCCAAGTGGCTCACAATCACAACATGGCCTGACTGTGGCGGTCTTACATAACAAACACAGGGGAACACACAGAGGACACAGGAAGAATGACTGAGTGTGCTGAGTTAAGAGCATTGGGACATAGAGAGAAAGAGAGAGACAAAGGTTAGAGTTGAGAAGAAGGGTTTGAAGGTGGGAGAGATTGAGTGAGGGGGAGAGGATTTGTTGTTGAGTGAAGAGGAAGAGAGCTTAGAAGTGGGTGGAGGACTGTGTGCATGTGTGCTTGTGTGCACACGGGTGTGCGTAGCAGCCTATTGTACTACATACCCTGTGAATATTTGTAATCTTTATTGAAAATTAGTGAGACCGTTTTAAGGAGTTTCTGCTCCTGTGCTTGTGTGATCGAGCGTGTGTATTTGTGTTGTGTGTGTTTGTGTTGTGTGTGTCTGTGTTGTGTGTGTCTGTGTTGTGTGTGTGTGTGTGTGTGCGTGTGTGTGTGTGTGTGTGTGTGTGTGTGTGTGTGTGTGTGTGTGTGTGTGTGTGTGTGTGTGTGTGTGTGTGTGTCTGTGTGTGTGTCTGTGTTGTGTGTGTGTGTATTGCAATATATTGCACTATAGCCTGTGAATATTTGTAATCTTTATTGAAAATGAGTGAGACCGTTTTAAGGAGTTTCTGCTCCTGTGCTTGTGTGACCAAGCATGTGTGTTTGTGTTGTGTGTGTCTGTGTTGTGTGTGCCTGTGTTGTGTGTGTGTGTGTGTGTGTGTGTTGTGTGTGTCTGTGTTGTGCATGTGTGTGTTGTGTGTGTGTGTCTGTCTTGTGTGTGTGTGTGTGTTGTGTGTGTGTTGTGTGTGTTTGTGTTGTGTGTGTCTGTGTTGTGTGTATTGTGAATGTCTGTACTGTGTGGATGTATGTTGTGTGTGTCTGCGTTGTGTGTGTCTGTGTTGTGTGTGTGTGTTGTGTGTGTCTGTGTTGTGTGTGTGTGTGTGTGTTGTGTGTGTGTGTTGTGTGTGTCTGTGTTATGTGTGTCTGTTTTCTGTGTGTCTGTGTTGTGTGTGTCTTTGTCGTGTGTGTGTATTGCAATATATTGCACTGTAGTCTGTGAACGTTAGTAATCTTTATGGAAAATAAGTGAGAGCGTGTTTCTACATTTGTGCGTGTGTGTGTGTGCGTGTTTGTGTGTGTTCCTGTCCTGACTGTATTTGTGTAACCAGTCCTGTAACCAGTCCAGGGCTCTAACTACACACACACACACACACACACACACACACACACACACACACACACACACACACAAACACCATCTGACTTTGTGCTTCTGTCACACCTCCACACAATCACTCACTCACTCTGTCATTTAGACACACACACAGGCATGCACGCACGCACATCTGACCTGCCCAAGGAACAACAACACATCTGACCCATTCTTTTCAGAGCTATGGCACGCCGTTAAAAACAGTGACATCACTGCTGCCATAGCACCATGGTCATTAGGCACTGTGACGATTGTCCTATGTCCTCTGTCACATAAGCTAAAGTCTTGTCGGATTATGTATGTCCAGACATTGATTATCACCCTTTTATTATGAGAAGCACATTTAACTCTGTTATTGATGTGTGGATATTTATCATGTGGAATATACAGTATATACACTAGTGTTCAAAAGTTTAGGGTCACTTAGAAATGTCCTTGTTTTTGAAAGAAAATCACATTTTTCTTGTGCATTATAATAACATCAAATTGATCAGAAATACAGTGTAGACATTGATAATGTTGTAAATTACTATTGTAGCTGGAAACGGCTGATTTGTAATGGAATATCTACATAGGCAACCATTACTCCTGTGTTCCAATGGCACATTGTGTTAGCTAATCCAAGTTTATAATTTTAAAAGGCTAATTGATCATTAGAAAACCATTTTGCAATTATGTTAGCACAGCTGAAAACTGTTGTTCTGATTAAAGAAGCAATAAAACTGACATTCTTTAGAATAGTTGAGTATCTGGAGCATCAGCACTTGTAGGTTTGATTCAAATCAAATCAAATTTTATTTGTCACATACACATGGTTAGCAGATGTTAATGCGAGTGTAGCGAAATGCTTGTGCTTCTAGTTCCGACAATGCAGTAATAACAAGTAATCTAACTAACAATTCCAAAACTACTGTCTTGTACACAGTGTAAGGGGATAAAGAATATGTACATAAGGATATATGAATGAGTGATGGTACAGAGCAGCATAGGCAAGATACAGTAGATGTAGATTACAGGCACAAAATGGCTAGAAACAAATAACTTTCTTCTGAATCTCATCAGTCTATTCTTGTTCTGAGAAATTAAGGCTAATCCATTCGAAAAATTGCCAAGAAACTGAAGATCCGTACAATGCTGTGTACTACTCCCTTCACAGAACAGCGCAAACTGGCTCTAACCAGAATAGAAAGAGGAGTGGGAGGCCCCGGTGCACAACTGAGCAAGAGGACAAGTACATTAGAGTGTCTAGTTTGAGAAATAGACGCCTCACAAGTCCTCAACTGGCAGCTTCATTAAATAGTACCTGCAAAACACCAGTCTCAACGTCAACGGTGAAGAGGCGACTCCGGGATGCTGGTCTTCTAGGCAGAGTTCCTCTGTCCAGTGTCTATGTTCTTTTGCCATTCTTCCAATCTTTTATTTTTATTGGCCAGTCTGAGATATGGCTTTTTCTTTGCAACTCTGCATGGAAGGCCATTCTCATGAAACCATTAAAATACCATGGCAGTAATGATTTTAAATATAAAACATGTAATTTAGTGATACAACAAAATATCGTAATAAAGATAATAGTGTTCTCTACCTTGCACAAACAGCTAATTTTTGGAGACTATTGCCACCCCCACCTAATGGTGATGGCTAAATGATTTTGTCCTTGGGAATTGCACTATATCTCCTTTTTTTTTTTTTACTGTTTCTCCCTCGCTCTTTCTCATTCTTCAACAGTCATCTCCTTACTTTTCTCTGCAATTGCTTTGACCGGCGTGGAAGACACAATAAGCCCAAATAATGTGTTAACCTTCACAGCACCTCAGCTCGCACGGGCTTGATAGAACCGCCTTTATAATAAGACAGCTTAATAGGTTACACCACTACCAGAGTGGGCTTTCTTGAAAAAAAAGTAGGGAAAAGGCTGAATGTGATATGTATGTAATAATGTAAACAGGGGTTGGTGTTGTTTCACTCCGGTGGACATTTTGACTCTCCTGATAAAGAGCGCCACTCCAATTTTCAAGCTGCTCCCGCCGTTTTGTTTCCTGTTTAATTCTGTCCCCTTTTCAGCTTTGGGGTGGTTAGCTCACTGATTCATCCTATAGGCTACTTTTTATAAAAGATCCATGAAATAGGCAGAAATTATGTAGAAAACATGGGTAAAGTGCGAGATTCATTTGTAAAAGAGGGAAATAAAAAAAAATCTAATCCACTCATTACAGAGACTAACATCCATGATGTCACAGAGTAACAAACTACAGATTCAGCCTGATTGGCAGACAGAACAGTTTTATCTCTAAGCTGATTGGGCCATTCGATCCAGTTCCAGTCGCTGCATCATTTACCTCTGTTTGTATTTCTCCTTCTGCTTCTCTTTTGATGTTAGTCCGAAGCGTACATGCCCTCTTCCCCCCGAGAAGACCCATTAACATGGAACATGGACACGAGTGCCACGGAAAAGAAAAGAGGAAGGGGAAAAAACATGGTGGGGAGCAGGGGAATAAGATGCTGAATATAGCCCACAGGCAAACCAGACAGTCATATTAGCCTAATTGACATGTCTGAGGAGAGATAAGAGGCCTACAAGATGGACCCCACAAGCGTTTGTTCTTTTACTTAAATGAGTCACATAGGGAAGTTAATCATAAAGAATAGCTCTTACAGAAACCATATGAATTGTGGGTAGCTAAGCTCTTTGAGCTTTGAGGGCTTTCAGCATGACGTACATCAGAGAGGGTATGTACGATGATCAAGGAGGTTATATCAACCGCTGGGATTTACAATGATTGGTATGTTGATTAATACAGGAAATTGTTTATTTCTCCTCTCTAGAAAATATATATAATATGTTCTCTGGCTGAAGCGTGGGGGCAAAATATTGGGTTTGGAGAGATGGACCTGGTATGTACAGTGGCAAGAAAAAGTATGTGAACCCTTTGGAATTACCTGGATTTTTGCATAAATTGGTCATAAAATTTGTTCTGATTTTCATCTGTCACAACAATAGACAAACACAGTCTGCTTAAACTAATAACGCAAACAATTATACGTTTGTATGTCTTTATTGAACACACCGTGTAAACATTCACAGTGCAGGGTGGGAAAAGTATGTGAAGCCTTGGTTTTAATAACTGGTTGATCCTACTTTTTATAACCTCAACCAAACGTTTTCTGTAGTTGTGTGTGCCTGTGTTTTGATCAACTTGGGAATTGATTTTTCCGTTGATGATAGCAAGCTGTCGAGGCTTTGAGGCTTGAAAGCAGCTCCAAACCATGATGCTCCCTTCACCAGACATTACAGTTGGGATGTTTTGATGGTGTGCTGTGCCTTTTATTTCTCCATACATAGTGTTGTGTGTTCCTTCCAAACATCTCAACTTTAGTTTCAACTGTCTACAGAATATTTTGCCAGTAGCGCTGTGGAACATCCAGATGCTCTTTTGCGAAGTTCAGATGTGCAGCAATGTTTTTTTTGGACAGCAGTGGCTTCTTCCGTATTGTCCTCCCATGAACACAATTCTTGTTTAGTGTTGTAGGCTCGTCAACAGAGATGTTAGCATGTTCCAGAGATGTCTTTATGTCTTTAGCTGACACTCTAAGATTCTTAACTTCATTGAGCATTCTGCGCTGTTCTCTTGCAGTACGGCAACTCCTAGGGAGAGTAGCAACAGTGCTAAACTTCCTCCATTTATAGACAATTTGTCTTACCGTGGACTGATGAACATCAAGGCTTTTAGAGATACTTGTATAACCCTTTCCAGAATTTATGCAAGTCAACAACTCTTAATCTTGGGTCTTCCAAGATCTGTTTTGTTCGAGGCATGGTTCACATCAGGCAATGCTTCTTGTGAATAGCAAACTCAAATTTTGTGAGTGTTTTTATAGGGCAGGGCAGCTCTAACCAACATCTCGTCTCAATGATTGTACTCCAGGTTAGCTGACCCCTGACACCAATTAGCTTTTGGAGAAGTCATTAGCCTAGGAGTTCACATACTTTTCCCAACCTATATTGTGAATGTTTAAATCATGTATTCGATATAGACAATAAAAATACAATACTTTGTGTGTTATTAGCTTAAGTAGACTGTGTTTGTCTATTGTTGTGACTTAGATGAAGATCAGATCATATTTTATGACCAATTTATGCAGAAGTTCAGGTAATTCCAAAGGGTCCACATGCTCTTTCTTTGCCACTGTAAGTTCATCTGGCTTTGAACAGATAGAGAGAACTGGATAGATAGGAACTGGTTATATAGTGTGTTACAGCTGGCAGGGGGGGGGGGGGGGGGGGGGGGGGCACTATCTGTGTTTATTGGTAAGTGACCAACCAAGGGCTATGCCTCACTCCCCTTTTCTAATTAACTCAATTATTGATTAAAACTTCCCCAAAGCATTTGTAGCTGTACTTTTACATACTTTCTCTACACAACCCAGCCGCACTGGCACGACAGGGTCACACTTATGAACATCGAAGAGATTGACGGGGCGGCCAATCTTCTATGCGTGAACAAACGTAGCACTTTGCTGTTCTATAGTCCGGGTCAGCAAGTGAAATAGCACACCTATGCAACTATGAAGGCTTTGGAAAACCCACCCCAGAATGAACAATGGCAAAGCAATCAGTGAAATTATTCTGAATTCCAAATTGCACCTTATTCCCTTTGTAGTGCACTTCTTTTGACCAGGGCTAATAGGGGTCTGGTCAAAAGTAATGCACTATATAGGGAATAGGGTTTAATTTGGGACCAATTCAGTAAAATTATATTAGTCTGTATGTAGGGACTGTCGCTCGCTCCCTGGGTACTGACTGACTGGGTGCCAATTAGCCCTGTTGTGTCCTGCTTATTCGCGCGTTGCCATACCTCCAAAATCACGTCCTGCTAGAGGCTTGTAATGGCCAGTGAGGGCTAACACAGCATGAATGCTTCCTCTGTCAGACGAGTAATCATGCTTTTATCTGGGTAAAGTCAGGTCATTGGAATGGGGAGTAAGGTTGGCTACATCACAGTCAGTATTCTGGACTATTTGATGCTAACCTCTCAGGTCTTTTTTGTACCACTGTTCTGTTCTGAAGCTTTTTCCCTCTTATTGCAGATCTGCTTTGTGAATCTGGACCAGCAGAAGGTGGATCGTCACGACAACAGCTGCGTCAAGGTGTGCTGGGTCCCCTCTTCTCTTGTCATCTCTCTGTTACCCCCTACCCATGCTTTCCTCTCATATCCTCTCTTCCCTCTCCTCCCTCCTCATCTCATCTCCTTTACTCCCTCCTCCCCTTTCCTCCCCCTACCCATTAACCCCTCTGCTCCTTCTCTCATCCTCTATCCTCGCCTCTCCTTTCCCCTCCTCCCGTTCCCCCAGAGTCTTTCTTAACTATCATAAACACTGGCTCTGTTGCCATGGATTCAGGATAATTAGCCTGGGGGAGAGGGGTTGATTTGTTTAGGTAATTAGCAGGTTTGTTCTGATGATGACTGCCTGTGTGCCTGTCATTGTGACTGTGGGCGACGTCCCTCTCTCCTCTAGAAACTGGCCTCAATCTCTCCAGACCTTCCCAAGCTGGTCGACTCTCTGAGTGTGCGACAGCCCAAGGTGAACGAAATCCTGCTGCTCGGCGGTTTGGAGACTCCGGACCCCTCTCACCGTCACCAGTACCCCACCCACACACAGGTGAGCGCACGCACGCACGCACACACACACACACACACACACACACACACACACACACACACACACACACACACACACACACACTTCATGTCATTTTATATTAATGGTTTGTTGAGATCCCTCCATCCCAAATCCATCCACTGTCTGATCTGCTCTGAGTATTACACGAGCAGACAAGGTAGAACGCATCAATTATTGAACTCTTTACCGGGAGACCCATGGGGGCGGCGCACAATTGGCCCATCGTCATCCGGGTTAGGGGAGGGTTTGGCCGGCAGGGATGTTTCTGTCCCATCGCGCACTAGCGACTCCTGTGGCGGGCCAGGCGCAATGCATGCTGACACGGTCGCCAGGTGTACGCTGTTTCCTCCGACACATTGGTGCAGCTGGCTTCCGGGTTAAGCGGGCGTTGTGTCAAGAAGCAGTGCGGCTTGGCTGGGTTGTGTTTCGGAGGACGCACGGCTCTCAACCTATGCCTCTTCCGAGTCCGTACGGAAGTTGCAGCGATGGGAAAGGATTGTAACTACCAATTGGATATAACGAAATTGGCGTTATAATAAAAATATAAAATGTAAACATTTTAAAAATTTGTGTGTGCGTATTTGTACCTGTGTGTGTGTGTGTGTATTGTCTCCAGGGCAAGAGGGGTACAGATGTGTGCCTGGTCCAGTGTGCTGGGGGCCGGCGGCCCACCAGCATCATCTATGAGATCAACAAGTTCCTAATCGGGCTACAGTGGGGTCAGGAGAGGCAGGGGTCACAGGGGATGATGATGGCAGGGCAGAGGCTGGATGATGACACCAACCGCTCTTTTTCATCCATAGAGGAGGACTTCCTCACTGCCTCAGAACACCTGGGGGATGACAGCGAGGATGACGGCTTACGAAATGGTGATTTTCTCTCATCCTTTTGAATACCCTTGTACTATATTTGAGTTCATTGTATTTTACTGAAGTATGTGGTGAATATGAAAGTAGGGTAATGTAGTCCTATGTGGCTAAGTTTGAAGAGCATGAGGATAGCAAATACGAAAATTTCAATCTCAGTTACTGTTCTAGTTCACTTTTGACAAGTGTGTCTGCTAAATAGGATACACCATTTATTATTTACAAATATACTAATGTGAAGCACTCATTTTGGGAGGAAAAATCTGACATTTTTGTAAGGTTATACATTATTCAGTAGCCTACTCTCAAAACAGGTCAATGCATAGGTGCGTTCGGAAAGTGTTCAGATCCCCTTGACTTTTTCAACATTTTTTTATCGTTACAGCCTTATTCTAAAATTGATTTTTTTAAATTATAATTCTCACCAATCTACACACAATACCCCATAATGACAAAGTATCGTAACAAAATGTGGAAAAAGTCAAGGGGTCTGAATACTTTCCTAATCACAAATAGTCTACATGCTCCTTGAATACTATTCTTACCACTGAAGATGTCCCTCGTCTCGTTTCAAAAGAGAACGACAGGCATTCAGCTGTTGTTCTCTTGTTCTCTCGTGCCTGTCAGTCTTCATCTGTAAAAACACTTCTCTGTGGCTGGCTGGCTGTGTAGCTCCTTAGAGCATTTGTGCCTCGCATGGTGTGCCGTGCTGCTGAGGGCACATACAGTAGAATAGATCAATGCCTGTCATGATTGAGATTAATATACAGTATATGGCCCTGAGTTTGGCGGTGCTTTTCTGCACAGTGACAAGTCTCCCCTTATCTATAATATGAATCTCCTGTAAGCAGAGATGGGCAGGATTTCTGTTACATGTATTTGGAAGACTTATTTAAATTACTTATGAGTATTTTGTCATTTGAATTACACTGGGCTGAATTACACTACAATGTATTTTGTATTTTCAAAATACTGTAATTTATAACGGTTCACATTTTGTGGCCCCCGATTCACCCTGCATTGGTATCAGAAGTCTGAGAGCACTATAGTGTGATAAAAGCATCTGCTAAATGAACTAAATATAAATGTATATGTAAAAAGGAACAATTGCAAAGCATGCTGAGTGTTATTCTAATGAGCTCCGCCCCGAAACAATGAACAGCATGCTTTGCAGTTCATTTTGGTTTGTTCATTCACATATACATTTATATTTTGGTCATTAGCAGACACGCTTATCTAGGGTGACTTGCTCTACTAAGGTAGTTAAACAAAAAGATATCAGAGTCATTGCAAGTTAAAATGTTTTTCTAACCGATACCGAGAATTTTGTTGTTCTTCGGGCTGGCTACTTGCAAATGTACTGTATTTTAGTATTTTAATTAAAATTACAAAGCAGTATTTTGTTGTTTATTTTGATACATTGATCTTTATTGCATTTCGTATCTGTATTGTTCCCATCCCTGCCTGTATGAATGTAGAACCAACACTGTGTGAAGGGTCTCCTTTGAGTCAATGTACCAGTAATATTCATTATCAGATCAAGCCTCGGATAGGAGGTTGCTCTTTTTTACTTTGCATGGGGGTAAGTTAGCCTGTTCCCAGATCTGTTTGTGTTGTATTATAGCCTGTGTAGCCAACTCTTATGGTCATTGGTAAGACAGCACAAACATAACTGGGACCAGCTAGGGTTTGGTTGGTAGCTATAGTCATGTTTGAGTGGGTAAATGCTGCTCAGTGAAAGTGAAAGGTGTTATTGCTAGCTTGGTTAAACCAGAGCTGGGTTGTCATCGCTCTTGCTCTGGCACATTGGGAATTTGATGGAAGTACATTCTAACAGGTCTGGACATGCCTCTCTCTCTTTCTCCACTCAGAGCCAGAGTGCAGTGATGTGGCAGAGGACTTGTCAGATGTAGCACACAGCGACAGACCAGCGTGTCAGAGGGGACACCTGGGCCAGCATCAGTGGCAGGACAGAGAGGAGTCCGAGGTGACCATCGGCGCCCCCCCAGCCACCAAGAAACGAGGAGGAAGGGCACCGGCGAGAGCTAGCAGTCATCACACCAAAGAGTCGGCTGGCCACTATGCCACCAACCTGGCCGAGTCGGTACTGCAGGATGCCTTCATCAGCCTGTCTCAGGACGAACCATCCTTCGCTCCTGAGGCCGCTGTGAGCATGTCCCCCGGCAGCCACCCCCCCACCGGCCTCGCCTGGACAGGAGCAGAGGAGCCCTGTCGGGCACGCGCCTGCTCTTTCGAGCTCCCCAAGATCGTCATAGTGCAGAGCCCGGATAGCTGCGAGGGCCTGCCAGAGTGGCTGGGTACTCAAGCCTCTCACGCGGCTCTGGAGCATGGTGTTGGTGGTGATGGTGGTACTGCCAGGCAGGTACCGACGGAACTCGGACCAGAGACCCATGACCTCCTCCCTACTACCACTACCACTGGACGCCACCCCACCAAACCCCTGCAGCGGGCCCTGGCATGCGCTGCCAGTGTCATCGGCACCATCTCCAGCCCACAGGTAGCAGAGCAGCTGGCAATGGAGCCAACAGAGGGGGACATGGAGAGAGAGGGACAGAGGGGCCCTGAGGGCACTGACTACTCCTTCTCCTCAGCCATGTGCGGGATGGCCCAGGTGGCGGGGGCGGTGGCTGTGGTGGAGCTAGCTGAAGAGGTCGGGGAAGTGGTCTGCGAGTCAGAAGACGACTCCACCACCGAGGTCTACTCGGCCGCCTCCGTGGGGCTCCTATCTGCAGCGCAGACCTCCACAGCTATCACCCTCCACTGCAGTGTGGCCGAGGGGACCAGCATCGAGGCCTTCCGCACCAGCATTGCTGAAGTTCTTCACAAGGAGGCAGCAGGGGTGCTGGCTCAGCCCCAGGACTACAAGAGTGTGGCCCATCTACTGGAGTCCACCCACAACAGGATTGTGGATGGCATCACGTCTCCCAATAAGTCATGTCTGGACAAGATGGATGAGACGGAGGTGGACAATTTCATCAGCGAAGTGGCCGACGTCCTCTTCAAACACGCATTCGAGAAAGCGAGAAAGGAAAAAGAACTGGAAGGCCCGGGAAAAGACGTCACTGATATCCAGGGCTTTCTGCAGGAGAGCGTGAGCAATGTGCTCTTCGACATCCTTTGTCTCACTTCAAAGCGGATCGGTGACATTTCCAAATGTGATATAGGGTCGTTTGACAGACAAGAGGGTGATGTCGGCTTCAGGGACTACGAGGCGGCCGCCACCACCAAGGAAACATTAAGCCAATTACAGTGCTTCGTTGGCTCCAGCCAGCCCGATAATTGTGAAACCCAATGGGCAGATAAGACACCCGTCTACTCCGGGATGAAGGAGGTGAAATATGGACTGGAGGAGAGGGAGAGTGAACCTTATGAGTCTCACAGCTCGCCACATATCAGAGAGCAGCAGCAGCGCAGACAAGCTCCGACTAAAGTCTCGTCCTCTATTAAGGACTGCTATGACCTCCAGGGCCAGCAGGCCAGAGGAAACATCAGAGAAACTTTTCCAGAGAGCTTAGCCCACCAGGTCTCTTCATCACTGGGAACAGAGAAAAGATGGATAGCCAGTACAGACAGCAGACAGTCTTCTCTGACCCCTCAGTCCTCTTTTAACTCCTCCTCCACAGGGGCCTTGGTCTGCCTAAAGATGGACTCAGATTCCAGAACTACCCCCGTCAACTACTTCGCTGATGATCTGGCCACCACCGTGGTCTCCATGGCCACTGAGCTGGCCGCCATCTGCCTGGAGAACTCCAGCGGGAAGCAGCCGTGGTTCTGTGCCCTGAAGGGTGCAGCGGGCTACTACCCCGAGGGGAGCTACCTGCTGCCCTCCTGTTGCACGGCCCTCCGCAGAAAGGAGGGCCAGAATGGCGGTGTGGCATCCAAAAAGCACCGGCCACCACGCCTCAGTGAGATCAAGAGGAAAACTGAGGAACAGCCCGAGTTGATGGAGTGCCTGGTCAACCGCGTGGTGGATGAAACGGTCAACCTGGATGACATGCCCCAGACTCTTGATCCCTTCGCGCTCTTTGCCTCCGAGGTCACCGCCCGCATCATGAACTGCCCCGAGCTCAATGTGGTTGACACCTCCAAACCCGGCCAGCAGACCCGCAGCCGGCTGCAGTGTGAGCGGTGGAGCCGGGGCAAGGCCGCCAGCTATGAAAGCATCCCAGAGGAGGACGCAGGCCCTCCGGGTACCCCAAACACCCTAGGCCCAGGCAGCCGGCTGGGCCAGAACCTGAGCAGGGGAGGCTCCATCTCCAAGCAGTCCAGCTGCGAGAGCATCACTGACGAGTTCTCCCGCTTCATGGTGAACCAGATGGAGATGGAGGGCCGAGGTTTTGACCTGCTCCTGGACTACTACGCCGGGCAGAACGCCAGCAGCATCCTGGCAGCAGCCGTGCAGCAGGCGGCCACCAAGAAGAACGGCCACCTCAATGTGAGGACCACCTCCTGTCTGTCGAAGCAGTCCAGTACGGAGAGCATCACAGAGGAGTTCTACAGGTTCATGCTCAAAGACATGGACAAGGAGAGCAAAGACTACAGTATGGGCAGAACTAAAGAGTGGAGCAACAGCCTATTGCCTCCATCTCCCAGAACCCTCTTCTGTATCCGTCAGTCATCCGTGCCGGACAGACGTTTCTCAGACTCCAGGCTGACCGTCAACTCACCCATCAAGGCCAACTCCTTTGACGGCTTTGTCCGCAATGTGCATGGGGACACGCTTAATATCTACCCCACCAACTCAGTGCAGGTGTCTGCCACGGGCCTGTGCAAGTCTGACTCCTGTCTGTACCAGAGGGGACAGACGGACCAGATCACTGACATGCTGATCCACGAGACCTGGTCCAGCTCCATTGAGTCCCTGATGCGGAAGAACAAGATCATTGCGGACCCTGAGGACAGCATTGACCTTGTGGATGCAGAGTCCCAGACCCAAGTGCTGCAATATGCCAACCGCCTGGCCGCAGACATCGTGGAAACCGGGAAGTCTGTCCTGCAGGAAGGGGATTGGGCCGGAGGAGGTGGCATGGTGGGGCGACAACAACACATGCCCGTGGGGGAGAGGAGGAGAGGCTTCAAACATTCCCGCCCTGGCTGCACTCGGAGCAGAGCCAGTCAGGAGCAACCAGGAGGGGGCGGAGACAGCACATGTACAGCAGCCGGGCCCCCCATAAGGGGACCCAGGGAGGTCCCTGTACCGGTGATCCATATCGAGACAGATCAAAGGGATGATCCTGAGTCTGGGGACCCGGTGGAAAGAGCCGGACGTCACCCCTGGGACCCAACGCCCCCTGAGGGGACAGCCCAGTGGCGCGCTGAGAGGGCCTCGGTGAGGCGCAGCAGGTAAGTCCTCTCTCAGTTCACATTTCCCCTGTGAGTAAATCCCACCCTCAAACACACAAACAGGCTCTCACAGCTCTTCCCAGCAAAGGGGCATCATCACTGGGGTTGAGAGCATCACAAGGCTATCAAAGGCTGCAGACTCTCAAACTGCTTTTGATGAGAGAGAGAGAGAGAGAGAGAGAGCAAAGAGTTAAAGAAATATGAGCGCAGACAGACAGACAGAAAGAGAGAGGGAACAAAGAGTTGAAGAAAGATGAGAGAAGACAGACAGACAGACAGACAGACAGACAGACAGACAGACAGACAGACAGAGAGAGAAAGAGTGGACAAAGAGTTAAAGAAAGACGAGAGAAGACAGACAAAGTGAGAGAAAGCTCATGATGGAACAACGTTCACTTGCATGGTATTATTTTTTCATTTTCCGAAACACCTTGAATTGTGAATTCCTTGGATTATACAGACCCATAGCCAGGTTATGAGTCATGTTGCTGTGTTGGAGGCTACAGCTTTTATCTCGAGCTAACCTTAATCTTCAAGGTGGCATAGACATGCCTCTAGTCAGGATAAAACGCAGATTCTCATAAACATTCATACAAACACACACACACACACACACACACACACACACACACACACACACACACACACACACACACACACATATATATATATATATATATATATATATATATATATATATATATATATATATATACTCCCCCATATGTATTTGGATAGTGAAACAAAAATGTTTGGTCCCATATTCCATGCAGGCAATGACTACATCAAGCTTGTGACGTGTTGGATGCATTTGCAGTTTGTTTTGGATTAGGGCAATTCCACGCTAACAGAATGATGCTCAGATTAAAATGTTTGTCAAACAAAAATAAATGGTTTGTGCCATCATTCTGTTACCAAACTTTGCATCTGCACTGTTATTCAAGTAAATGTTTTTTGTAAAAATGTCTGTGGAAATTGTTAAAAGTTGTCGTTGTGCATAGAGTTTTATTGTTTGTTTAACTTTTCAATTATTGTTTTTTGTTTGGCATACATTTAAAGTGAAAAATCTCAGCATCATTCTGTTACCCTGGAATTATCCGTGTCGTGACGTGACTAGCATTAATGTGATGACTGTTATTCATTGAATAATTCCCTACTATGTTTAATTGTTATTAGATTAAATTAATTATGCAACAATGAACTAATTAGGAATTTCGAGGCACCAATTTGGGGCACCAAAAGTTGTTTAGCGAGTTAACATCTCTTGAATTAACTCAAGAATATAAAGATATCATAACAGTCACTAATTAATCATTTCCTCATATCAGTCTTATTCTGAATGTCACAGACTTCGTGAATCTTCACAAACCCAAGTCTTACTAATTATTCCATACCGCACAAACTATATGATAATATAGGATACACACACACACACACACACACACACACACACACACACACACACACACACACACACACGGTATAGGTTATTGATTATAAACTTAATACGATGAAAACAAGTCCCTAGCAGATTAACACAGTATGACACTTGTTACACAAGATGGAGAGTTAAAGAGAGAGAGAAAGCGAGAGAGAAAGAGAAGCAACACTTGGATACATTTGGGAACTACACTCACAATAACCATAATACCTTGTCCCGAACTGCCGCTCTTTTGGGTAAGAAGTAATGTATGTATATTTACGCGTTGAAGGTCTTCGTCGGGTATCTCTGTTGGGCCCAGGCTTTTGTGGAAAGAGTTCCGCTTTTGAGGAGGGTTGATTGGGCCTTCTCCTTTGGAGGGCCTTCTCCTTCGTTCTCAGGTGTATGTCTCTGATTGTCCACAAGAGGTCCTGAGTTGCCTTAGTTACTTGCACTAGTTCTTGAAGAGTGGTCTCCTGAGGACGGCTAATCAGCCGTGTCGGTGATCCCAGAGTGGTGATGAAAGCATTGTAGGCAATGATGATTTGAAGAGAATAACCGGATGGTCCTGCTTATTCACCTTCTTAGATACAGTACTTGAATTGTTAGAGGTTCCTTAGCATTGAATTGTTAGAGGTTCCTTTGTCTTTTGTAACCCAAAACGCGCTGTAACCCAAAACACAGACAAACCAAACTGTAAATACGTCCAATGAGTCAAGTTACAAGCTTGATTTAGTCATTGCTTGCAACGGATATGGAACCAAATACTAAACTTTTACTATTTTAAAGTGGAACTGACAGAGTTTAAACTAATTTGCAGATATGAAACAGATTAATATAATTCATCAATACATCAATACATTTCTTGGTAGTCCAAAAAAATCAGGTTGTAAATCACAGCTGGCCTGGTACATTGTTTGCTTTCTCCACCAATTTGGGATGCACTGTTTAAGTTTCAATGTCAATATAATCAAACTAGCAAGGGCAATGATCACAAGCCAGTAATAATGTGGCTAACAGGCTAACTAACGCACACGTGTCAAACACAAGGCCCGCGGGCCCTCTACTTCATGAAATTACTACCTGATGTGCTCGCATTGGTGAATTCAACTTCAATTGCTTCCGTGTGTCCCGTTTACAGCGTGCAGCGGAGGGAAAGTGAACAGACCACGTGCAACAGTCCTAGCTAGGCTACTAATATGTTGCTGTCTGGCTTCGGTTTTAAAAGCTTGACAATTAACCGCCAAATAACTAAACCTGCAACAAACCACCATGCAAAGGAGAAACATATATTACAACAACGTTAGAGCAGTAGTCTAGAGTGGCTACACTGCTACAATACATTTTGAGTGCACCACACAGCAATGATGCATTCAACCACACCGATGATCCATGCTGTGCAAAAATCAAAAAAACATGTTTTAAGTTTAAACGTTACAACAACTTATAGCTTTTTGTTATTTGGAGTTATTCAATACTATTGATTAAGGTTGCATCATATTATGCACATCTGCAAGCAAGGAAGCAAAGGCTGGGTAAATATGACTTATCTCTTCTTTTGTTTTAATGTTCAAATTCTATTTACATCATCCTATGTACATCAGTGGACATGATCATTTTTTTCAAATAAAACAATGGCCAGTTTGGTTCGCAGTTGCACGTAAAAGATAATAATTCCCACTTATAAGATGTACATAGGTCTGGCCCGCAAAATCGTTTTTTCATTATGGGCCGTGTGCTGATTGTGTTTGACACCCCTGGGCTAGCCTATCTATTTATTTGAAATAAAACAATGACTACGAGGTTAAAGTGCAGCCTGTCAGCTCTGATTTGATGATGTTTTCATCCATATCGGGTGAACGGTTTAAAAGCACTTTCTATACATAGTCCCCCCATTTTAGAGGAGCAAAAGTGTTGGACAAAGTTAGGACAAATCCACTTATGTGTATTAAAGTCGTAAAAAGTTACGTATTTGGTCCCATATTCATAGCATGCAATGACTACACCAAGCTTGTGACTCATTTGCTGTTTGTTTTTGGTGGGTTGTGTTTCAGATTGTTTTGTTCCCAATAGAAACTAATGGCAAATAATCTATTGTGTTATTTTGGAGTCACTTTTATTGTAAATAAAGATAGAATATGTTTCTAAACACTTCTACATGAATGTGGATCCTACCATGATTACAGATAATCCTTAATCAATTGTGAATGATGATAAGTGAGAAAGTTATAGACGCACAAATATCATACCCCCCAAAAAAATGCTAAAAATGTAATGGTGAGAGGTAAGAGGTAATGTCTTGGGGGTATGATATTTGTGCGTCTGTAATCCAAACGTATGGAGTATAGAGCCAAAAGAAGGAAAAATGCTTCACTGTCCCAATAAGTACAGAGGGCATCGTAAAATGTGACATTTTACTTGATCTCAAATTGTAAAAAGTATAGAGACACATTTTTTTTTAATTACTTCCCTGTCCAAATACAAATGGATGGAAGTGGAAATCACACATACAGTATAGTATGTATATAAGAGACACAGGCTACATACAACAGTGGCATCATATTGTCCTGTAATTTGGGTCTGACATTTCACTCAGAGGAAAATTGTGTAACAGGGACTCAGTAAGGTGAGAAGATTCACACAGACCTTCTTGGTAACGTGAGAGTGGCCTTTTGGGGGGAAGTGAAGTGTGAATATACACACTGCAGGGAGGCCTTGTACTGGAGGAGGTGGGCACCACAAGGAGGAGGTTACAGAAAACTTCCAAAGTACTTCAGGTCACTTTATTGGTGTTCCAGGAATTAGTTGCGCATTGTGAGCTCATCAGCTAAGCGACAAACATTTGCAGGCCACGTTGACATGCTGTAGATGACAACACAAGGTCTCACAAATAGATAGAGCAGATAAAATATAAAGTGAAGTGTTTAGAAAGGAAAATAAACAATGGGGTTTAAATACTTTGGAGGTAATTGACAAAACAAACATAGTATCATATACAGGTAACTGCCAAAATAAAGGAAACACCAATAGGGTGTTGGGCCATCACAAGCCAGAACAGATTCAGTGCACCTTGGCATATATTCTACAAGTGTCTGGAACTCTATTGGGGGGATGCAACACTATTCTTCCACGAGAAATTCCATAATTTGGTGTTTTGCTCCAGAATCTCCTAAAAGTGTTGCTTAATTGCTTAACTCATGAACCCAACCTATGTGGAAGCACCTGCTTTCAATATACTTTGTATCCCTAATTTACTCAAGTGTTTCCATTATTTTGGCAGTTACCTGTAGATTGGATTGACACATGCAATAAATGAAATGAAAAGGAAAATAGTTGGAAGAGATTTATATTTAAGCTGCTTACTGATTGCAGGGTTTGCTGGTTTTTCACTTAACAGTTAATAAACTCCAATTATGGAACAATTCATCTCCATCTGGGTCTTTCCCTGGTGAATACGTGAGGCTCATTGACATTGACAAACAACACCTTAACCCACTCTGGGAATCTGGCAGCTTTCAATCATCTAATCAGGATTTAAATCAGTTTCTCTGTTGCATTAAAAAACCAGCCAACACTGCAGCCTTTCATTTCATTTTTTATTCATGATTAATTTGGATAGGCACAAATACAAAACATCCTTTACACACTAAAGGACATGGGTTATCCACCCTCTATAAAAGGGGCACATATTTTAGAAATGCCAATACTTGGTGGTGGTGGGGGGTTGTATGTAATATGTATGTAATATGGATGTAATATGGATGTAATATGGATGTAATATGTGGTGAACAGGATTTCATGGTCGCAACACAAATGTAAAATGTATATAGTCAAAGTACATGATTCTAGAATCAATAAATGTACAATCTGTATCCCCTGAACAAGAATAGAACCAAATCAATAAATGTACAATCTGTATCCCCTGAACAAGAATAGAACCAAATCAATAAATGTACAATCTGTATCCCCTGAACAAGAATAGAACCAAATCTATAAATGTACAATCTGTATCCCCTGAACAAGAATAGAACCAAATCAATAAATGTACAATCAATATCCCCTGAACAAGAATAGAACCAAATCAATAAATGTACAATCTGTATCCCCTGAACAAGAATAGAACCAAATCAATAAATGTACAATCTGTATCCCCTGAACAAGAATAGAACCAAATCAATAAATGTACAATCTGTATCCCCTGAACAAGAATAGAACCAAATCAATAAATGTACAATCTGTATCCCCTGAACAAGAATAGAACCAAATCAATAAATGTACAATCTGTATCCCCTGAACAAGAATAGAACCAAATCAATAAATGTACAATCAATATCCCCTGAACAAGAATAGAACCAAATCAATAAATGTACAATCTGTATCCCCTGAACAAGAATAGAACCAAATCAATAAATGTACAATCTGTATCCCCTGAACAAGAATAGAACCAAATCAATAAATGTACAATCAATATCCCCTGAACAAGAATAGAACCAAATCAATAAATGTACAATCTGTATCCCCTGAACAAGAATAGAACCAAATCAATAAATGTACAATCTGTATCCCCTGAACAAGAATAGAACCAAATCAATAAATGTACAATCTGTATCCCCTGAACAAGAATAGAACCAAATCAATAAATGTACAATCTGTATCCCCTGAACAAGAATAGAACCAAATCAATAAATTTACAATCTGTATCCCCTGAACAAGAATAGAACCAAATCAATAAATGTACAATCTGTATCCCCTGAACAAGAATAGAACCAAATCAATAAATGTACAATCTGTATCCCCTGAACAAGAATAGAACCAAATCAATAAATGTACAATCAATATCCCCTGAACAAGAATAGAACCAAATCAATAAATGTACAATCTGTATCCCCTGAACAAGAATAGAACCAAATCAATAAATGTACAATCTGTATCCCCTGAACAAGAATAGAACCAAATCAATAAATGAGGGGAAAGATCACATCAGAGGGGTTGAGCTCCTCCCAGTCTCCCAGCCTATCACATCGTATGTACACTCTTAGAACAAAATGGCTAACTAGAACCATTAAAGGTTTACTTTATGAACCGCTTTATGAATCATTTTTCTAAGAGTGTATACAGTAGGTGACCCTGCTGTTTGCTTTCCCCAGCTGTGAGAGAGACAGGACCGCAGTGCCCTCTGCGGCCGCTGCAGTACCCACTGTAGGTGAGCAAAACAAGCGCTCTCTGAGTGCTAGCAGTGAGGACAGTTCAGGAAGCTGGTCCCAGATCGCCCCCGATGACGACCCCCACGAGGAGACCAGTAGTTTTATCCAGCTGAGCGAGGGGTCAGTAACCTTAGCAACCAACTGCTGCTCCGTCCCATCATGCACTGCTCCGAGCGCTCCTACCGCTACTACTGCCCTCGCCGTCCGTCGCCCTCTCATCAGCCCATTGCTGCTCACACTCACTCTTTGCTGTCCCGTGCCAGTCTTCGGCTCTTGCGGCTTCAGTGGAATAGCTGTATGCTCGGGGGCTTTCCTCTCACTGGTAGAGAGCTCACCTAGTGCACTGAGCCCCACTCCAGAGCCAGCGTGGTGTAGAGCTCTGGGGGCCTGCAGCCTGCGCTGCAGCCGCAGTAGCATAGGTATGGCGTCACACTGCTTCTCACACATTAAAGGCCCACAGAACATTAGCTTTATCATTCCCTGCTTCTGCGACTGTAGTGCCATTTCTCAGTTCCACTAGCTAGCCTCATACTGACACAGCCAAGCCAAAAACCTGAGGTAGTAAGTCTATTACTGCCATTCCTCTAAGCCAGGAGAAATGAGACCAGGGTATAGATAACAAAGAGTGGGGTGGATACGTTTCTAGGCTCCAGAGGACTAGGAGGAGGGCTGTGTGGCTGGTTGGCTTCAGCTTGGCAGTAGTGGTGATGAAATGTGTGCTGCTTGCCGCTTTTACCTGCCAGCATAGACAGCTGTGGCATAAACGAACACCTGGTGGCTATTGCCTTCCTGACCACATCATCCCCGATTAACTCCACGGTGACACTGCTGCCACTGGACATGGTCGCCCACTCCGCCCAACTGCTCAATCTTTCCACATCCCTCATCTCCACAAGGAAGGGCTCATTGCCAGTCAGGCTCTCTCTTCCAGCCCAGCCATCTTGATCAGCTGCAGCTGCGGTTTCTATGTTAATCACCAGCTAATGAACAACATTGCTCGCTTCACCGCAGCTCCTTATTGTTCCATTCACAAGTCACTGATCGTGTCGCCTTTCAAGAGACAGGATATGAGTTTTAGTTCTGTTTGGATTTGCAGGAACGGGAACAGCAGCACGTCTAGCCTGGGTCTGGCAGACTTGGAGGGCTTGTCTGACATCCCCAGTCAGAGCACAGTGAACAGGTAACTGATAACTCCTAATGACATGCAAACAACACTCCTACAACACAGTGCTGAGGCTTTGAACAAGGCCCTTTGAACAGGAGCATGTAGTCTCATAGGCTCCAGTCTGATTCTCTCTCTAGTCTCTACCCTGTTTATGAAGTGTGTACTTGTTCACTCCAACTCATGAAAAGATCAACCGATGTAGGAAATGTGGTGGATGCTACATCCGGCTACCTACCCCATGCACACACTAATTAACTGTTTTTAAATCCATGACAGGGAATAAGTTCACACTTACAGCTAGATGAACTAAGCGTTTGCACCTATTTTTTTATAAAGGAAATGAAACATTCAGGACAGAACAAAAAGGTAAGGAGAAAGGTCAATAGGAAGGTGCAAAATTATACATGTTTCTTTGTTTTTGGTCTATTATCAGTTATCCCTTACTGAAAAAAACAGATGCTTAGTAAATCTGGCCTAAGGGAAGAAAGTGAGAATCTGAACGCGACCTACTGTATTGTCTTAATGGTCATGCTCTCTGTTCTCAGTAAGGAGGCAGACAAGGGTCACCTAAGGGAGAGCAAGGAGAACGTAGACGGTGAGTAGCGTCACCCTGTCTGAGTCATACACACACACACACTACATCACACTGTCTCAGTTCCATGTCATTACTGTCTACATTATATGTCACAAAGGAAACTCAAAAACTCAACTCTCGCTGTCTCCCCTACTGTCTCATCTTTGTTCTCATTCGTCTTTGCGATAACCTCTATTCAACCTCTTCACTGTAAGATCTCTACACACGGAGTAGTTATCTATCTTTAGCTACTTGGTGTGACTAATTCCCCAGATACTGGAGCTTCAAATGTCGAAATGGTAAATATATCACTGCTTTATCTCTGCAGTGCTGCCACTTAATCATTTTAGGTCAATATAACAGTATAGTGTTGTGGAAGCTACTCTGAAAATACAGTTTACCAAGCTACGAAGTACTTCACACTGGAAGAAGTTAAGCTACCCTTAAGCAAAATATACAGTTGAAGTCGGAAGTTTACATACAGCTTAGCCAAAAACTCAGTTTTTAACAATTCAGGAATTTAATCTGAGTAAATATTCCCTGTTTTAGGTCAGTTAGGATCACCACTTTATTTTAAGAATATGAAATGTCAGAATAATAGTAGAGAGAACGATTTATTTCAGCTTTTATTTCTTTCATCACATTCCCAGTGGGTCAGAAGTTTACATACGCAAGGCCTCCCGGGTGGCGCAGTGGTTAAGGGTGCTGTACTGCAGCGCCAGCTCAGGAGAGCCCGTACGGGAGTTGTAGCGATGAGACAAGATAGTAGCTACTACTATTGGATACCACGAAATTGGGGAGAAAAAGGGGTAAAAAAAAAATGTTTTAAAAGAAGTTTACATACACTCAATTAGTATTTGGTAGCAAACTTCAAATAATATTTTTGCAGGAATCTCCTTGCGAATGATTTTGCCGAAGATTGTATCACCCCCGGGCTGGGCAACCTGAGCTTTTGCTATCTAATTGTTTAATTTGGGTCAAACTTTGGGTCAAACTTCCCATAATAAGTTGGGTGAATCCATTCCTGACAGAGCTGGTGTAACTGAATCAGGTTATGTGTGTGAGCCTCCTTGCTCACACACGCTTTTTCAGTTCTGCCCACACATTTTTTTATGGGATTGAGGTCAGGGCTTTGTGATGGCCACTCCAATACCTTGACTTTGTTGTCCTTAAGCCATTTCAACACAATTATGGAAGTCTGCTTGGGGTCATTGTCCATTTGGAAGACCCATTTGCAACCAAGCTTTAACTTCCTGACTGATGTCTTGAGATGTTGCTTCAATATATCCACATAATTTTCTTTCCTCATGATGCCATCTATTTTGTGAAGTGCACCAGTCCCTCCTGCAGCAAAACAGCCCCACAACATGATGCTGCCAACCCCGTGCTTCACGGTTGGGATGGTGTTCATCGGCTTGCAAGCCTCCCCCTTTTTCCTCCAAACACAACAATGGTCATTATGGCCAAATAGTTATATTTTTGATTCAACAGACCAAAGGACATTTCTCCAAAAAGTATGATCTTTGTCCCCATGTGCAGTTACAAACCGTAGTCTGGGTTTTTGATGCCGGTTTTGGAGCAGTGGCTTCTTTCTTGCTGTCGATATAGGGCTCATTTTACTGTTGATATAGATATTTTTGTACCTGTTTCCTCCAGCATCTTCACAAGATCCTTGCTGTTGTTCTGGGATTGATTTGCACTTTTCGCACCAAAGTACATTCATCTCTAGGAGACAGAATGCATCTCCTTCCTGAGGGGTATGACGGCTGCGTGGTCCCATGGTGTTTATACTTACGTACTATTGTTTGTACAGATGAATGTGGTACCTTCAGGTGTTTGGAAATTGCTCCCAAGGATGAATCAGACTTGTGGAGGCATACCATTTTTTTCTGAGGTCTTGGCTGATTTCTTTTGATTTTCTCATGTCAAGCAAAGAGGCACTGAGTTTGAAGGTAGGCCTTGAAATAAATCCACAGCTACACCTCCAATTTACTCAAAATATGTAAATTAGCCTAACAGAAGCTTCTAAAGCCATGACATCATTTTCTGGAATTTTCCAAGCTGTTTAAAGGCACAGTCAACTTAGTTTAACTTCTGACCCACTGGAATTGTGTTACAGTGAATTATAAGTGAAATAATCTGTCTGTAAACAATTGTTGGAAAAATTACTTGTGTCATGCACAAAGTAGATGTCCTAACAGACTTGCCAAAACTATAGTTTGTTAACAAGACATTTGTGGAGTGGTTGAAAAACAAGTTTTAATGACTCCAACCTAAGTGTATGTAAACTTCCGACTTCAACTGTAGCTTACTTAACGAAAGTTACTTGAAAAAGTAGTTCACTACATCCAAACTACATTGTGAAAAAATTCTATATCTGAAATGTCATTGACTACAAATTGCAAGAACAGATCCCTCTGGAGTTAGATGGTAACAGAATGTGTCATTTAGCCTATTAAAGACAAAGTGAGAATTAGCCACACAACAAGTATTTCAAGTGAGAATTAGGCAGGTCTGATGCCCGAAAAAGATTCTGTCTACTTCACCCATATTGTATTTTTGCAGGTGTGCAGTTCCAGTAGTTACATATGGCAAAAAACACTACCAAGATTTCATTTAGTTGAACTACCACCAAGCTACTGAAAAATGTAATTAAATAGTTTACCTAAATGTATTTCACTACTCCCCAACACTGATGGTATCAAGCCCTCCTTACCCAACCTATCTTGAACCTATTTGGTGCCAGATCCATCCAATGTGCCATCAGACCTCAACGTAGCTTTGGCATTGAAACTACAGGTCAGCTTGATGTACAAGTTAGCTTGATGTACAGAAAGTGGGCGTGATGTATTTCCTGTGTGTGTTGCAGAGGGCATCTCACTGCGGCCAGTAGTGGACAGTAGCAGCCACAGGGAGCTTCTAGTGGTCAACTGCGACTTGGATCCAGAGTGTGTGGACTCAGAGCTGCGCTTGGCCCTGCAGTGGATCGCTGCCTCCGAGCTGGGCCTGCATGCCGTCTACTTCAGGAAGTGTAAAGACAGGAGGACATCAAAGGTGGGTACAGCACAGTACATCCTGTTACACAGGATCTGATTATGCCCGTGTGTGTGTGTGTGTGTGTGTATGTGTGTGTGTGTGTGTGTGTGTGTGTGTGTGTGTGTGTGTGTGTGTGTGTCTGTGTGTCTGTGTGTCTGTGTGTGTGTGTGTGTGTGTGTGTGTGTGTGTGTGTGTGTGTGTGTGTGTGTGTGTGTGTGTGTGTGTGTGTGTGTGTGTGTTGTACTCTTATCTGCATGTCTGCAGTGCACAAGGAGTGTGATGTCTCAGTTCCAGAGGGTGTTGCAGCTGGTGTCTCAGAAGGCATGGAGGATCGGAGATCTCTTCAACGCTGTCATCCAGTTCTGTAAGCTCCACCAGGAAAAGGAGGACGGAGGCAGCTCTCTGTCCAGCCTGTTTGACTGGCTACTGGAGACCCACTAGGCTCTGCCAAAACCCCCCATCTACACAAACACACACACACACACCAGCTAATGTCTCCAACTGTGTACGCCCAATGCATCAAACCCAACCATCAAGCGTAGTGTTTCTCAGCGCATGTGTGAATCATGAAAAACCCCTAGCCTGGTAGCCAGATTTGTTTGTGCTTTAGTCAATTCCTCTTTCATTAATTGTGATGTAAGCCATGACAAGGAATGCTAAAAGATTTGGCTGACGCACAAACAGGTCAGACTTTCAGGCTAAAAATTCATCACACCTGTGATATTACACACCCTCTTATAGGACTGGCTATGGGACTGAGGACTTTCATTAGGGTGCAGTGAGCAGACATGTCTCCCTTTAATAAGATAAGCATGTTTCTCATTTTCTGATGTACGGTCCCTAGTTAGACGAAAACAAGGAAAACCCAGCATCAGTTTGGGATGTAGGCCTTATTTATTTAGTGCAAACAAATCAGCCATCTGAGATTTCTTGCCTGCAGAATTTGTATTCCTTTCGTTGTTATATATCCTATACATTACGTTTTCACAATCCGATGTGTTAATTTATAAATTATGTATTTATTACACATAAACACAAACAAGGCACCAATAAAACCCTGTACCCCATTCCCTCAACCCAACGAACTCAAAAAGACACCAGGTGATGTTTTAATGTACAGTAGCTATCTTGATGAGACTGTCAGGCAGCAGCCATCGTTGCAGTTTGGCTTTGCTGAGATCAACATAGGTGAGCAGTACTACGCTTGACAGTTGCCCAGAGCCTGTATTCACAAAGCATCTCAGGGCAGGAGTGCTGATCTAGGATGAGACCCCCCCCCCCCCCCCCATCCTGGTAATCATATTTATTATGATCTAAAATACAAAACTGATCCTATATCAGCCCTCCTAATCTGAAATGCTTTGTGAATACGGACCCAGATGACAGTTGTCGTTTACATTGGCCAACATTGTCTACTTCTATTGTAACTTTGTTACTGCTTAAGTTATCTGTCATTCTTCATGTTATCTATCGTTCTTAAGTAAGTTATCTGTAGTTCTTCATGTTCTTTGAGAATTGTTTATTTTGGATAGGTGTACATATTGTAGATTCTTGAACTGCTTCACCTTGGGGTAGAAAGACTGCTCTCCATCATTTCATTTTTACTACTTTCAGAAAGACAAAGAAGGTTTAATGTCTAATTTGTACGTGAATCTGGTTTGTCAGGTTTTATCTGCGTAGTGGTACTCTAGTGTTAAATCGTCGGCATTATAAAGCACACAATTCAACTCTGTTGCTGTAGAAATTGAATGTATCTTCATCTTTTGAGATCAATAAATTAATGTAATATGTGAGCATGAATAGTTTTTATTGAGGAAAAGATGGGTACAGAAAACATTCTTCCGTCCAGCCCATTCTCCAATCAACACACAAATAAACACTGATTATCAACACTGAACATGACAGAGGACCAAAGTGACCAGTCCAGGTCAAATCCTAACTGGTGAATGCAGGCTGAAAAGCTCTATAGGCCCTGCTCAAAAGTAGTGCACTTAATAGGGATTGGGTGCCATTTGGGACGCACACACTGCGCTAAACTGTCTGTCTACAGTGCTACATAGTAAAATGACAGTGGGACCATAGTAACTCACCAAAGCTATCCGGTCTACTGAATCTTACTCCACAGAAACTAGGTCACATACATTGGGTCAGTGATAACTTCCGGGGAAGGGCATCTTCAGACAAGGCCCTGTTGGAGTCATCTTCTTGTTGGGGGATGGACATCAGTAGTCAGACTGGAGTCACCTGTCCAGATGGCCTTCCCTTCCTCACACAATCTACTGACCGTAGGACGGGTCAGCGACAGGTGTTGTCCTTGCTGCCTGCAGCAGAGAGAAAACAGGGACAGGTGGTTGAAAAGGAGACAGAAGCTCACCTCATCCAGCTGTGGTCTGTTCATTTGAACTTTGATAAAGTGCTTGTGAGTGGATAAAAAATAATGCTTGTTTGGCTGTGAAGAGCTTGCAATGGCGTCTTTGCATTTGAACTAGGTATGATTATATAGAGGCCAGGGTTGGGCTCAATTCCATTTCAGGCTAATTTTGCTAACTCAATGCTGATTTGAAATGGAACTGACCCCAGCCCTGACAGAGGGTGCATATTACCTGTGATGGTGTCACCCTCGTAGTTGAAGGCGGAGGAGAAGATCTCGTCCGTGTGTCCCTCCATGACCTGAAGATAGACGCCAGACTGGACATCCCACAGGCGAGCCATCGTGTCAGCGCTGGCCGACAGAACTCTACTGGCTTGAGCGTTAAAACAGATCTGCAAGGGAGGAGAAGAGGAGGTTGAAATTGACAGCACATCAGCACTCTATTCTTAAAAGGTTATTAACTGTACATGGAGCAGGTATTTCCTATGGAGGAATGATTCTAATGGAACAGATACACAGACTTCAGAGAGATCGACAAGCACACACAGTGAGGTGAAGAAATGAACATGGGGCTGGGATGGTTAAATGATGCTGGCTCTGCATTGCCATAAAAGTAAAGTGTGTGAGAGAGAGAGAGATGAGGGGGATCAAAGAGGAGGAGCATGGAGGAGAGAACGAGAGCACAGAGGTGTACAATTTTGAGAAAAGAGGACACGAGGGAAGAGAGTGGTGAAAAGAGAGAGGAAAAAGAGAAGAGAAAGAAAGATGAGGCAGAAGAAGATGGAATAACTGAATGGTCATGAGTAGACCCACACGGATTCTGTTGAGATAATTACATTCCATATCAATTACTCTTTTACATTTGTTCCTGCATATTTAATCAACAAAACAATTCATTTATTTAGCAGTATTTGGTTCTATGAAATTCATTCTACAGATATTATTTTTAATTTAATGGCCCAGTGCAGAAAAAAAATGATATATATTTTCACACTATGACGTTTGAATAAACCCTGTGAAATTGTTAAAATGATGATAATGGCTTTTTAGTATAAGAGCTGTTTGAAAAAGACCGCCTGAAATTTCTGCCTGTTTTGGTGGGATGGAGATTTGGCCTGCCTGGTGACATCACCAGGTGGTTAATTAGTTAATAGACCAATAAGATAGTTCCAAACCTCTGCAAAAATCAGCTCGTTTTTCATTTGTTTTCCCCACTCAAATTATTGCTTGAGAAATTGCTCCTTGCTAACAATTGTTGACCATTTTAATTGAAAACAATCACAGTAAGGTACTTCATTGTTACCCAGAAATGATTTAATATTGAGATAAAAACGGTTGCATTGGACCTTTTAGAAAAATCTGGTCCCTCCCTCGTAATGAGAGGAAGAAAGAAACAACAAAGAGTGGGGGAGAGGGAGATGGAGGGACGACAGTGGAAGTTAGAATGGAATTAAAACAGCGACCGACAGAGAGAAATAGTGGGAGAGAGTGATGAAAAAAGAGATTGACAGAGCGGTTAGAAGGCGGAAGGAGGGGAGAGAGGTGTCCTGTTAGGGGGAGATGAGTGTCATAATCCTGTGAAATCATTCTCCTTCCAGCCTATTACCGAGGCTGGGCCCTGATGGCTTTCAGTAAACAGACACAAGACAGGCAGCCCAATGAGGCAGCTAGGGGGGAATTGCAACCTGAGTTTAGAGCGCCTAAATTGAGCATAATTCACTTTTTATGCACTTTTCTCTCTAAGCGTATTCTGACCTTGAATTTAAGCATGAGAATAACATGTTCTTCACCCCTTATTCGTTAGGGCTGGAGATCAAATAAAACAAATTTGGTGGAGGTTTCAGATGTGCCGTATTCTGACCTTGACTCCCTCATAATTCCACCACCTTTACGCGCAATGAAATGATGAATAAGGTCGTTCTTTAAGATATATTTTACTTCATGGTCGTTGGCGCCAAATGTTAAACCAGTCATATGGCAGCAAACTAAAGCACTTTGAAATAATGGCAGGTAGCCTAGTGGTGAAGAGTGTTGGGTCTGTAACCAAAAGGTTGCTGGTTCAATTCCTCTACACGACTAGGTGAAGAATCTGTTGATGTGTCCTTCAGCAAGGCATTATCACTAATTATTCTTGTAAGTCACTAAATGCACAGTATATTAACTTTTCCACAGTGAACTTTATGAAATGCTGGCCTTATAATTTGGGATGACATTTGGAGACCATATGATTTCCAGAATGTTCTAATTATATGCCTAGATGTTTCTCTGTATTTTTGACCATTTGTTTCATGTTAAATATTAGTCACTATCGGTAGCCACCGTCAGTTATACCCACATACACTGACTTTAGTGTTACTTTCCTTACATTTAGCATTTCTTTCGTCTGTCACGTTTGTATGGTTGTTCCTGAGCATCGCTAACAATAGTGGATTACGGTATATTAGGCCAAACGGATTACAAATTGTGCAATCATTTGGGACATTTGAATAATGATGGAACGCAGACCGTATGTAGCAGTTTAAACCTGGAGCCTGCTTCACAATGACTGGACTGATGAATAAGGATTATTAGGGTAGATCTAAAGATGTATTTATTTATTCACTAATATATTACGTGCATAAAGGCTCTCCAAAGCTGTTTTTGTATTATCCATAAATACTTTCCTAACCCTTAGTATACAAGTATTAATATAATATACAAGTATTTTTAAATCTACCAACTGGTGCTGAAAAGGAGATGAATATGAGTGTGTTTACAAGGCTTTCTTTCATCGTACCCTAGTATTCTGAACCTTCCCTCCATATGTTCTAGTGACTCTGTCAAGAAAATTGTAGTTAAAGGTACAAAGGGATGGATTTAGAGGAATGTACTGAACATTCTATTGAATGAAAACACGAGGAAAATGGTTGGCCAGCAAGTGGGAGGGTTTCCAGCAGTTTAATAAATGTTAACCACGCCTGCAAAGTCCATTACACATCTGCATAAGGTAAGTCTGAATACCAACTATTGAGAAGTGTGTAGGAAAGGTGTGTGTAGGAAAGGTGTGTGTAGGAAAGGTGTGTGTAGGAAAGGTGTGCGTAGGAAAGGTGTGTGTAGGAAAGGTGTGTGTAGGAAAGGTGTGTGTAGGAAAGGTGTGTGTAGGAAAGGCATACTTTTCCTACATCTAAATCAGACTGGCTGGCAGACTGGCAGACTGGCAGTGGCTGTGGCTACGAGCGACAAACATGTACACATACACACACAACATGCAGGCATGTGCGCACACACACACACACACACACACACACACACACACACTAACAAATATGCACATACACACACAAATGTACACTGGCAGAACTGTCAAATGGCAGATGGCCTGATAAAATCACACACACATTCAGGTTACAGCTGGGTCACCTACAACACAGGCCCAGGTCACATGTGGTTCTATACAGCCGTGGCTAACGCAGTTACACAGTGAGCAGGGGCAGACTGTGCCATGGTGATTGGTTAATAAAACAACCAAAGTGTGATATTAAAGCGCTCAAGGTATGACTCTATAGGAAACAGAGACAAGAGCAAATGAAAAGTGCCAATCAAATGAGACCACCAGGGGAAGGGGGAATCACAGGTAGACCAGGAGTCAGCCTGTATATAGAGCAGGTCAGATGGGCCCGGATGTTTCTGGAAAGCTCCGGCCTGAGGGACACACACCTTCAGGGTCACGTCTCTCTATGTCATCGTCGAGACGTGGTTGACCTAGAAACTGACACGAGAATCAGTAACAGGAGGTAGAAACATCCCCCCCGGCAAGAGGACCGCCGTCCTCATCCCTCCTGTCCAGTCCTGTACCCTTGTGAGTCTGACGGATGCTCCGAGGCAGACAAAGAGACAGAGCGAGAGAGAGAGAGGGGCCATTTTGGATCCCGTTTGAACCATTACCTGTCTCAGCGACTCACCTTGGGTATCTCTCCCTCGTGGCCCTCCAGTCTGGCAGCGCTGGACACTCTCGCTGTGCCTAAGTGTCAGGGGAAATCTTGATTTCTCAAAACATCCAGTGGTATTGCTTGAGCGAAGATGAAGTTTAACCTTAAAATAAAATGAACTCAGTTGGGCTGGCCTGGTTAGTCATACACCATAGTTGCCGGAACTGTGCTGGAAAGGACAATGTGAAAAATACATTTTCAAGACACCACAGATCTGGGTTGGCATGACAGTGTGGAATGGGGGTGTCTGGGTACAGTACGGATATAATTGTTCAGTGCCTGGGAGATTGTTGAATACAGGAACTTTGTATTGACAGTCATGGAAACAGCAGAGGTAGAGGTACCCCATAATTAAATAGAACACCATTAGTATGATATACGGTGTACTGTATCTCTGTGGTTGTACCGTCAGCCGAGGCAGTGGCTATGAGTTGACCGGTGTAGTCGAAACACACATCCAGCACCTCGTCTTCATGGCCTGCTAGTGTGGCCATTCACTTCCCACACGCTGCCTCCCACACCTGGGGAAGCAGAGACACACGCACACATTCCGGTACACAAACACACATCCAGCACCTCGTCTTCATGGCCTGCTAGTGTGGCCATTCACTTCCCACACGATGCCTCCCACACCTGGGGAAGCAGAGACACACGCACACATTCCGGTACACAAACACATACTGTAAGGACACAAACACACACGTGCACACACATAAGCACACACACACGCGCACATAGGCATTCACAAACACACACACACAGACACACGCACAAACACACACACTGGCAAAATGTCAAATGTTAATGCATCTATTTTTAAAAACCTTTAACAAAAACAACCAGCTTGGTTAGCGCTCTAACAACACAATGGTTGTGTTTTCCCTCTTCACAATCTCCTCTTCAAGAATGCAGCCATGTGAATAATTCACACGACTACCCAGAAAACGTGACTCATCTTGGAATAATGAAAGGATTTCAATTTCCTTTTAAAAAGATGCAGAGCTTAAGTGATAGGAGACTACTAGAGAAAGAGAGAGAAAGAGAGAGAGGATGTGAGCTAACCCTACTGCTTTTGTCCATGGAGCCGGTGATGAGAAGGGAGCAGTCCCAGTCAAACTGAACACTGCTTATCTCCCCTCTGTGACCTATCAGTGTGTGGACACGCCTGGTAGAATGACAGTAGGGCGGTAATGGTGGTTAGACAATGACACAAACACATGGATGGACACGCACACACACACACACACACACACACACCGATGGACACGCAAACACTGCCCTTTCCCACCTGGACAAAAGGAACACCTATGTGAGAATGCTGTTCATTGACTACAGCTTAGCGTTCAACGCCATAGCGCCCACAAAGCTCATCACTAAGCTAAGGACCCTGGGACTAAACACTTCCCTCTGCAACTGGTTCCTGGACTTCCTGACGGGCCACCCCAGGTGGTAAGGGTAGGTAACAACACATCTGCCCCCCTCAGGGGAGCGTGCTTAGTCCCCTCCTATACTGCCTGTTCACCCACGACTGCGTGGCCAAGCATAACTCCAACACCATTATTAAATTTGCTGATGACACAGCAGTGGTAGGCCTGATCACTGACAATGATTAGACAGCCTATAGGGAGGAGGTCAGAGACCTGGCAGTGTGGTGCCAGGATAACAACCTCTCTCTCATTTGTGAGCAAGACAAAGGAGATGATTGTGGACTACATTAACATCGACGGGACTGAAGTGGAGCGAGTCGAGAGTTTCAAGTTCCTTGGTGTCCACATCACCAACAAACTATCATGGTCCAAACACACCAAGACAGTTGTGAAGAGGGCATGACAACAACTATTCCCCCTCAGGAGACTGAAAAGATTTGGCATGGATCCCCAGATCCTCAAAAAGTTCTACAGCTGCACCATCGAGAGCATCCTGTCCGATTGCATTACCGCCTGGTACGGCAACTGCTCAGCATCTGACCGTAAGGTGCTACAGGGTAGTGCGTATGGCCCAGTACATCACTGGGGCCAAGCTTCCTGACATCCAGGACCTATATACTAGACGGTGTCAGAGGTGGACTCCAGTCACCCAAATCATAGACTGTTCTCTCTGCCTCTGCACGGCAAGCGGTACTGGAGCGGCAAGTCAAAAAGGCACCTTAACAGCTTCTAACCACAAGCCATAAGACTGCTGAGCAACTAAACTAATCAAATGGTCACCCAGACTATTTACATAACCCCCCCATGTGTTTACACTCCCTACTATTCACTGTTTATTATCTGTGCATGTACCACCGCACATTGAGTCGGTACCGGTAACCCCTGTATGTAGCCTCGTTATTGTTATGTAAATGTCTTGCGTTACCTTGTGATTGATTAGATTTTTTAAAACTTTTGTTTATTTAGTAAATATTTTATTAACTCTATTTCTTAAAACTGGATTGTTGGTTAAGGGCTTGTAAGTAAGCATTTCACACCTGTTGTATTCGGCGCATGTGACAAATACAATTTGATTTGATTTGATTGTAAGACACACATGGATGGACACGCAAACACACACATACACACAAATGCATGAATGGACACGCAAACACACACACACATGGATGGACACGTGAACACTCACACACATGGATGGACACGTGAACACACACACACATGGATGGACACGTGAACACTCACACACATGGATGGACATGTGAACACACACACACATGGATGGACACGTGAACACTCACACACATGGATGGACACGTGAACACACACAAGCACATGGATGGACACGCAAACACACACACACACAAACACACACACACACACACACACACACACACACATGGATGGACACGCAAACACACACACATGGGATGGACATGTGAACACTCATACACATGGATGGACACGTGAACACTCACACACATGGATGGACACGCAAACACACACACACACAAACACACACACACACACACACACACACACACACATGGATGGACACGCAAACACACACACACACACACACACACACACACACACACACACACACACACAAAAGCACATGGATGGACACGTAAACACACACACACACACACACATGGATGGACACATAAATACACACACACACATATGGATAGACTCGCAAACACACACACATTGATGGACGCGCAAAAACACACACACACACACACGGGCACTCACCTCCCAGATGGAACATCCCACAGAGAAACAGTGTGGTCAAAGGAGCCAGTGACTAGCTGGTCACCCACTGTGTTAAACGACAAGGAGATGATATCTGCTGAGTGGCCCTGAGAGAGGAAGGAGAGAGAAGGGGGGGGGGGGGAGAAGGAGGGAGGGAGAGGGAGGGGAAGAGAGAGGGAGAGAGAAACAGAGAGAGAGGGAACAAACAAAAAACATGAAAGAGAGAAGAGAATTTGATTCGTTACACTTGCAGAGTTCACAAAAGAACAGTCAAATAAACGAGGTATTCTTTCTCCTTTGAAAAAGCTAAATTGCACAATTTCATCCAATTCAGTTCGAGGAACACATTTTCCTTTTTGTGCTTGAGTCACCATATTCACCAGCATGACTAATGTAGGAATAATTGAAGTAGGAGATGTAGAGAAGAGGTAGAGAGGAGGCATAGAGAGGAGCACACAGAATCCCCTCTCTGGGACACATAGCCACACAGTTTGCCCACGTGCAGCAGGAAGCTGCATGTCCTGTAGTTGAGTATGTAGATAGATGGATTACCTAATGAATGCATTACAGTCACAGCTTCAGAGAGAGAGAGAGAGAGAGAGACAGAGAGAGAGAGAGACAGACAGAGAGAGAGAGAGAGAGAGACAGAGAGAGAGACGAGAGAGAGAGAGACAGAGAGAGAGACAGAGAGAGAGAGAGAGGAGAGAGAGAGAGAGAGAGAGAGAGAGAGAGAGAGAGAGAGAGAGAGAGAGAGAGAGAGACCATTTCTGTCAGTGTAGCCACCTCCTCTCCAGTCTGGACGTCCCATAGCTTGTCCGTAGTGTCCATGCTACCCATGGCCACCAAGGTTGGTTAAACGCCAAACATACCTGGTCGGCACCGAAAACTGTGTTAGCTGCCATTCACATAGAAAATCAGATTCAAAGCTCACTGCAATCCTATTTATACTGAAAGACAAGTCCAATCTCTCAGAAAGTCCCTCCTACTATTTCCACAGTGTGTCCTCGGAAGGTGTGAAAACATTTGCCCATCTCGGCTCTCCACATCCTGCAGGTCTTATCAAAGGACCCAGTGGAAATATTGGCCCTGGATTAAAGAGGAGAAATTAAGGTAAGATTTGAGATAGGAAAAATACTTTATTTTGACCACCAACAACTCTTTCCCAACGGAGGAACATAGGATAGGGATAAAGCTCTCTGGGACCTAAGAGTCTCAGTCGGAGTACTGATCTAGGATCAGTTTAGCCTTTTATATCATAATTAATCAGATTATATGGACAGGGGGGGACCTGATGCTAGATCAGCACTTCCACTCTGAGACGCTTTATGAACACAGGTCCTGGTGTTTTTATACCCGGGGTAGATTAACAGGAAGGTGGTTACCCCTAGGGGTTGTTGAAGGCAATGGCGTACACCACGTACCTGTGGCCCTCCAGTGTGTGCAGTCCCTCGCCTGACGCCGTGTCCCATATTTTACATGTCCTGTCACAGCCCCCAGTTATAAAACTTCAGTCACACAGTGTGACTGCAGCGCCTGCAAGGGAGAAGGGAGGAGGACATTTCTTTTTACTCTGAGGCGGTTTACTTGACTGCATTAATCCAATTTACATCTATACATTTGACAGTGTAATACCCATACATAATACGTCTGGCTTTGATGTGCTGAGGAAGAGTCCTGAATTCTACAATTCCCACCCCCTGCTGCCACCTAGGGTTTAAATTAGGAATTACAGGATGGCTGTACTGTTTACAGAATGCACTGGCAGTGTGGTCATACCAGTTAATGGCTGTCTATGGCTGCATCCCAATTCTTCACCGTTTTCCCAGTGTGCACTTGCACACAAGGGTGGATGATAATGTGGCAGGCAATGACATTATCATTAAGAAGAGAGCCTAATGAAAATAAATGGGTAGCTCAGAAAGATGGAAACTGTATTTGACCTTGGAGAGGTAGAACCTGCAGTTGTCCTGCTGACCCAGTTTCTCCTGCAGTCTGAGGATCAAGAGTTTGACTTGTTCGATGCGTGATACTTTGATCAGTGGCTCCGATTCCCTGATCTCTGATATTAACTCCTTGGTGTCTGTCCTGTCTGGATAGATATGTGTCAGAGTGATACATCACGGTCATTGAAAATAGGGGAATAGACGTCATACTGTATTGCAGGATCAGTGATGAAGCTGTGAAGAACTAGTGGGTGTGTTTTTCTACCTGTTTCACCATCATCATCATACAACACTAGCACTAATATAATAACTTGCATACATACAGAGCTGCCAACTCTAACGCATTGGCCGTGAGACACGCATTTGACCCTCTTCTTATATCTCATGCATTGAACATTACTTTTTACATTTCTCTAATTAGTCTATTGTATAGTCATCGCATTAACTTTTCAACTGTGCTCCAAATCGTTTTGAAATCGGAGCATCAGCGCCTACAATTTAACATCACGAGCAGATCATCTATCATTGCCCTGTCTAACCGCAGTACTGTGAACCACGTCACATTGAAGCGTATGATTGGTCTAGTTATGTGAGGGATCAAGGGGATTGGATGCATGTTTTAAAGAAACGCCCCTCAAGATTGGAGTGGAGCTGAATGGAGAAAGAGAACGTTCTCCGCTGAGTTTATAAAACTGTAAAAAGAGAAGCATGGTAGCACAGTTTTATGTAAACTGTTGTCAACAAGATGTGGTTGATGTTACTCCCGTCCATGAATCTATTGCAGAATGCAGCCTTTTGACAGTATGTACTAAAGTCGATCTAATCCATACTTGCATTTGTCCCCTCGTTTGGTATTTGGCATTTAGGCTGTGACAACAAAAAGACAGCAGACAGTCAGACACACAGTATGTTTTAGCAGGAAAGTTTGGTAGGGTGACCTTTTGTAACTTTAAAAATGATTTTGTCAAACAGATTGTGAACCCAAAAGGGCATATTTGATTCTAGAGTGGAAAAATAAATATACAAATAATTTGGTTAGGGTGTAGGAGCAGCTTTATGTCACCTTGTCTTCAGGATATTTTATTATCAGTGGAACAATTATCATTCTTAACAATGGGCTAAAATATAGGGTAATTACTGTGCATGTCAGCAAGAACACTACTGCTTCAAGGTGCATAGGTGCATCCAAGCTGGGACTGAGAGACTGACAAACAGCTTCTATCTCAAGGCTATCAGACTGTTAAATGGGCATCACTAGCCGGCTACCACCCGGTTACTCAACACTGCACCTTAGAGGCTGCTGCCCCATATACAAAGACATGGAATCACTGGTCACTTAAATAATAGAACACTAGTCACTTTAATAATGTTTACATACAGCTTTACTCATCTCATATGTATATACTGTACTCTATTCTACTGTATTTTAGTCAATGCCACTCCAACATTGCTCGTCCTAATATTTATATATTTCTTAATTCCATTATTTTACCTTTAGATTTGTGAGCATTGTTGTGAATTGTTAGATAATACTGCACTGGAGCTGAAGAACTGGAAAAGCCTCCCGCTTCACTTAAGTCTCATGTATTGGAGCATTTTGGCTTTCCTGTCAAATATGATGACCATTACGGTGTGTAGGCATTGTGCCACAAGACAATGCCACAAGACAATTGTGCCACAAGACGTATTATCATGGAATACATTGAGCATGGCCACACATTTAAAGCGTCATCACCCTGTGTGTCAGTGATGGGAGCCAACTCAGCCAAGAGACAACAACTTCTCACCGCGACATTTAAGCAGCCCTTCGCTGCAGAATCAGACCGGGCTAAAGCCATCACCAAATCTATTGGGATGTTTATCGCTGCAGACATGAGGCCATAGTCTGTAGTAGAAAACAAAGGGTTTAAAACTATGGTGAAAGTGCTTGAGCCACGCTATGAAATCCCCTGGCGCACCCACTTCAGTATGAAGATCGTGACTGATCTTTATGAACATTGTCGACGAATTATCCAAGGCATCCTCTGTTGCCCTCACCACATTCGGGTGGACCTCCAGGGCAACGGAAAGCTACGTGACTGTGACTGCTCACTACACCACAGAGATGTGGGAGAAGTCCGGTGCTACAGACACGACCCCTCTATAAGAGTCACACAGGCACATATCTGGCGCAAGTACTGCTAGGAGCAGTAGCAGAGTGGGAGCTAGAGAGGCCTAATAGCAATACCACCCCAGATAATGCCAAGAACCAAGTAAATGCAGCGATAGAAGCTGGACTGGGGCCACAGATAGCTTGCTTTGCACATGTGATCAATTTAGCATCTCAAAGGGGAATCTCAGTGAACCAGATGGGAGGATCAGGAAGGTGGTTTTCTTTTCTCCACCAAAGCACAACAGCTGCTCAGGTTAAGACCAAGCAAGAAATGCCACAGCTATCAAATCAAATCAAATCAAATGTATTTATATAGCCCTTCGTACATCAGCTGATATCTCAAAGTGCTGTACAGAAACCCAGCCTAAAACCCCAAACAGCAAGCAATGCAGGTGTAGAAGCACGGTGGCTAGGAAAAACTCCCTAGAAAGGCCAAAACCTAGGAAGAAACCTAGAGAGGAACCAGGCTATGTGGGGTGGCCAGTCCTCTTCTGGCTGTGCCGGGTGGAGATTATTACAGAACATGGTCAAGATGTTCAAATGTTCATAAATGACCAGCATGGTCGAATAATAATAAGGCAGAACAGTTGAAACTGAAGCAGCAGCACAGTCAGGTGGACTGGGGACAGCAAGGAGTCATCATGTCAGGTATTCCTGGGGCATGGTCCTAGCTTTAAATTCTATTTAAAAAAGAGGAGGATGTCTACCGACCCACAAACTCATACACCATGTCACAACTCTACTTATGACATGTTGGAGAGCTGTTTATTTAACTAGGCAAGTCAGTTAAGAACAAATTCTTATTTTCAATGACAGTCTAGTGGGTTAACTGCCTGTTCAGGAGCAGAACGACAAATTTGTACCTTGTCAGCTCGGGGATTTGAACTTGCAACCTTCCGGTTACTCGTCCAACGCTCTAACCACTAGGCTACCCAGCCTAGCTACCTTAAGCAGCAGGCAGCTGTATACTCTGCACTGACAGACAAGACCCTGGAAAAACATTAAGACATCGTCACCTTGTCTGATGATGAAGTGAAAGTGGCAGAGGAGGTCCTCCAGGTGCTCAAACCCCTCAAAACGGTTACAACCCTATTGAGCACTGAAGCAGCACCCTCTGTGTCCATGATCCTACCTCTGAAAACAAGGATTCTACAATCCATGGCACCAAGTGAGGAAGACAGGACCATCACTAGAGATGTCAAGGCTGCCATTAGAGAGGACCTGAACCCCAGATACCCTCCTAATGTACAGGACTACCTTCATAAATCTACTGCACAGGTTCAAGTCCCTGTCTCACCTAGACCCTGCCCTACACGGAGGACATACAGTGATCTCACCACTGAGATTGTGGCCACTGTAGAGGTAAAAAATAAGAAATCAAAAATAAGAGTGAATTACTTACATAATAAATATTCTGCAGTCTAATCTTAGAATCATCCATTTTTGATTTGGAATAAAAAAGAATGGCTTTTATTAAATATTATTGCCACAATTATAGTTCTATGAAATATGAAAATAAATCATTAGTTAGTTTATTAATAGATCAAGTCATTTTTTTCTGCAAGGTCAAGCCACAGAGCCGACAAGAGCAGACTCAGAGGCATCTCCTCCACAACATAATTTGGCCATGAAGGAGCTTTTCGGGGAGACCTTTGTGAGCAAGAACACAGACAAGACGTTTGCCAACACCATCAAAGAGGATGTGGAATCCTACAAGGCAGCAAGCAGCATTCCAGTGGATGGTGATCCACTAACATGGTGGAAAAACAATGAGTGTAAATACCCTCACATTGCCATAACGGAAAGATGCTACCTGGCTGTGCCTGGCACTTCAGTACGAAGTGAGAGGGTGTTCTCCATGGCAGGGGACATAGTGACTGCAAAGAGGTCGACCCTCTCCCCAGACAACGTAGACATCCTCCTCTTTTTTAAATAGAATTTAAAGTTAGAAGCTCAGGTCTGCTTTGCTTTCTTTCTTTTTTTATACGGACATAGGCTATTTTTTCATTCACTGTTGTTCAAAGGAAGAAGGTATCATGCCTCATATTGCACTTTAATTTAACAATTGATTATTGAATATTTTTAGATATTATTTAAACATTGAACAGTTCCTTGCTTTAAGTGGTCTTTAAGTAATAAATGGAAAGCAAAATTATATTTGTCTCCCTTCTTTTTTGTTGTTGCTGATCCTAAAATAATCAGATCCGTTGAACCACTAACTTAAACATATACAGTTGGCCTTGCTGTTATGATTTTAGTTGTCCTTGATTTTCTTTGTTTTTTTGCATTGTTTTTTTCTGTTTCTTTCACTCATGAGTTCATTTTCTTGGTTGTTGGTGCATGGGAGTGGGGAATGGGGGTGGGGAATGGAATTCATCGTATTTTTTATTATTTTATTTCTTTCCTTTCTTTTTTCTTGGGGAGGGTGACAGTGGGAGGGGTCTCGGATGGTTGAGGGACAGCTATGGGGAACTGTGGGGGGGTCATGTTTTTTTGGGCCTTGTGGGAGATCTGTCGACGTGCCCTTGAGCAGGGCGTTGACCCTGGATGCTTCTGTGTGTCGCTCTGAATGAGAGTCTGTTGGATGACTGGTATGATGTAGTTGTTGAGCGGCTTCACTGCAAGTATATTGTATGTTTTTGGATATTCAATTAAAATTAAAATAAAAACATGTTTTTTAAACAGCCTCCCGGAGGCGTTGGAGAATCTGTCATGAAGCACATGTTCTTGAGTGGAACGGGAGAAGATGAGGATATCATCTAGGTAGAACATCATTGACCAGAGCCTGGAACACAGCAGGGGCGTTGGTAAGGCCAAATGGCATGAACAGATACTCGTAGTGACCACTGGCCATGTTGAAGGCGGTCTTCCACTCGTCCCCTTCCCGTATCTGCACCAGGTGGTAGGCGTTCCGTAGATCCAGCTTGGAAAACACGATGGCCCCCTGGAGCGGCTCGAAGGCCGAGGAGATGAGTGGTAGTGAGTAGCGGATCTTAATCGTTATGTCATTGAGACCCCGGTAGTCGATCCACGGGCGCAGGTCCACGGGCGCAGGTCTTGTCCTTCTTCTCCACAAAGAAGAATCCTGCGCGGACGGGAGAAGAAGAAGGATGGATGAATCCTGCAGCAAGGGAGTCCCCAATGTAGGTCTCCATCGCCTTGGTCTCTGGTCCCGACAGAGAGTACAGTCAACCTCGGGGCGGAGTCATGCTAGGGAGAAGGTCAATCCTGCAGTCATAAGGTCGGTGCGGCGGGAAGCAAAGTGGCACGGGTCTTGCTGAACACCTCCCGGAGGTCCTGGTACTCAGAGCCCCAAGGAAGACGTCCCGGGGCAGGTTGTGCTGACTTTAGGCAATGGGCGTGGCAGCCCATCACCCATCAGACTATTCTTTATTTAATCTTGTCTTTACATATACTCAGGTTGGGGGAGTAACGGATTACATGTTACATGTAAGGGATTACAAAAAACGGTAACTGTAATCCGTTACGTTACCAGCAGAAATATTATAATCAGATTACCGATACTTTTGAAAAACTAGATGATTACTTCGAGGATTACTTCTAAATTCATAAAGGATGTTTGCGAAAAAAAATCTTTGACACTTCTCTGTTTTCTCAATGACATTCAAATCAGCATTGAAAAAAGGCGCAAATGTAAGTTTGTTTCACCTGAGCGAGACTGACCACAAGTCAGAGACCACTATGATGACACACCAAATGTGTTTGATGGATCGCAGGAAAAGAGCAGGAATATGCTTTTGTAGGCTACAGTCCAAGCTATCTACCAATGGTGTGACTGCTGTTGTCAGGGGTTCACCTAGGGGTCATGATAGTGGCTGTACCAAATGTTTGATTTATTATAATAATTGATTATGCTTATGTTGTATTAATAGAAGGGGAGGGGTTATAAGACCCCGCCCTCCTTACATTTATAGGGTCCTAGACTACAGATTAACAATATATATATATTAATTATAGAGGTTTGGTATTGTTCCACAGTTGTTTTCTAGTCTCTCTGCCTCTTATAAAGAGACCCCTCTGAGAACTGTGTGACTGAGAACTTTGCATAGGAGTGTAGGAAATAAGAGACTAGTCAGACATTCCACAATAAATCAACTTTGGGGAGTGGACATTTATTAATAATGATTAGTAATGACGTATGCAGTGACATCACAAGGCCTGGACTTCAGGGTTAATAAAATAACTTGGGACCTTTTATATTTTGCAGAACTTACTCAGAAACATGCGTTATGTTCCTGTTGTCAACTTCTGTCTGCAATTGCATTAATAAAGGCTTTTGAATGATTTAATTAAAGATATTGTCATAATGCTAATTTCACCAATGAGTCAATGATTGACAAGGAACGAGGAAACGAACCCCAACACTGTCAACCTCCAACGATTATCCAACTTGAATAAACGCTTGGAGGTAAGAATGACAGTAGTGTTGTAGTCTATGGCGATACAGATATCACTTATTATTGATATCTACATAATGTTAGCGTGTTGATGTGAATAACACTGCTACTCTCTCATTTAGCTATTTGCTCCTTACAGATTGTGGTTGTTGTGAATGTCTGTTCACAAATCTAAATGTGTATTTGAACCCATCAATGGTTGAATTAAAGAAGTTTAAGCTGCCTATCAATCATTGTTTTTGAAACCAGTGGACAGCCAGTGAAAAATATGCTCTTGCAACAGCTGCATAGTGCAGATCCCAGCCTGTGGAATAAAAGTGGGGCTTTTATTGCTCAATCTAATTCATTCTGATAAAATAAATAAATCCATAGGTCTAATGAACACATGCTCAAACTTACACACTTTTGATAGACTTAAAGGGGCAATCTGTAGTTGCTACATCTATTTTTTGGACCTATACATTACACATACAGTACCAGTCAAAAGTTTGGACACACCTACTCATTCAAGGGTTGCTTTTATTTTTTACTATTTTCTACATTGTATAATAATATTAGTGAAGACATCAAAACTATGAAATGACACATAAGGAATCACGTAGTAGCCAACAAATCAAAATATATTTTAGATTTTAGATTCTTCAAAGTAGCCACCCTTTGCCTTGATGAAAGCTATGCACACTCTTGGCAAAGAATGCCATTCCATGAGCGCATAATTTATTTTTCAACTCGAATCAATGAGCCCAGTCAGTCCTCCATGACAACACAATCATAAACCAGACAGTTGTGCTGGCTAATAAATCTAATCTATACTTGGCTAATCTATACTTCCATATTTCCAAGTCCTATTCTTGAAGATCAAGGGGTATAACATTTATTGGAATGACTGGAATTCCGATAGACTTTGGTTTTTAATGTAAAGATATAATTTAATTGTATTATTAATTATATGTAGTAGAAAGTGATGGGTTAGAAGAATCCTACATAACCAACCCATATAGTAAAATTTAACATCCATATATGGCCACCTACAGTGGGGCAAAAAAGTATTTAGTCAGCCACCAATTGTGCACGTTCTCCCACTTAAAAAGATGAGAGAGGCCTGTAATTTTCATCATAGGTACACTTCAACTATGACAGACAAAATGAGAAAAAAAAATCAAGAAAATCACATTGTAGGATGTTTAATGAATTTATTTGCAAATTATGGTTGAAAATAAGTATTTGGTCAATAACAAAAGTTTATCTCAATACTTTGTTATATACCCTTTGTTGGCAATGACAGAGGTCAAACGTTTTCTGTAAGTCTTCACAAGGTTTTCACACACTGTTGCTGGTATTTTGGCCCATTCCTCCATGCAGATCTCCTCTAGAGCAGTGATGTTTTGGGGCTGTTGCTGGGCAACACGGACTTTCAACTACCTCCAAAGATTTTCTATGGGGTTGAGATCTGGAGACTGGCTAGGCCACTCCAGGACCTTGAAATGCTTCTTACGAAGCCACTCCTTCGTTGCCCGGGCGGTGTGTTTGGGACCATTGTCGTGCCGAAAGACCCAGCCACGTTTCATCTTCAATGCCCTTGCTGATGGAAGGAGGTTTTCACTCAAAATCTCACGATACATGGCCCCATTCATTCTTTCCTTTATCTTGTCCAGGTCGCAATTGTAAATGAGAACTTGTTCTCAACTTGCCTACCTGGTTAAATAAAGGTGAAATAAATAAAATAAAAACTGCATAGCCTATAGAAATGTTGCGCAACATGAGCTCATGAAGTGTGATTAGATTTTCGATAACATTTGCATTGATGAAATGGTGATTACAGGGACAATAGAGTGCTGAGTACCAGACAGTTAGCAAGTTTGGTAGGCTACTAATGACCGTCAGCAGCATCAGAGATTGGAGAAGCCTATTACCATGACTAAACGGTCACATGGAATTTGGCTGCCGTCATGACTCGTGACTGCCGGTGTGGCGGCAATACGATCACCGTAACAGCCCTAGTGGTAACACTCCCCGGCAAGTGTTGCATACAACTTTCTACCTGAGAACAGGGATCAATCCGTGCTTCCAAACTTCCCACTGTTTCTATCTCATCTTCATCGCTGAATGAATGAAGTGTCAAACCACCTAAAAAATGTCATCCCCCCCCAAAGTCGTCAAAGTTTGAGTGTTCAAGCAATGTTCAAAGCATCCTGTATACAGCTGGCCAGTGTTTTTTATTTTTTTATTTGGTCATAGGCCTAAGCTATGTCAAAATACGTAGAATTGCAGGAAATGAGCCATGAAACAGTACAATTTTCCTGATGGAAGACCCCCAGTCCCCCCTCTAGGAGTTGTGCCAGAGGGCAATGAAATTCACATAGCAAATATCACTCCAAGCTTTCTTCAAAAGTTGACAGCCCTGTACATATCATGATCACTAAAACAGCATCTCATTCATAAACATGAATTGTACTATTGTCTACTCACACTGGAGACAAATCCAACTAATCAATGAATTTAGTCTTCAGAGCTCCTCCTTTTTCATATTCCAGGATGATACCTGTGAACAAAAGGCATCAATTCAATATTCGAAACCAGACCAATTGTGAGATACAAGTTGCTTTAGGCCTACTTGTAACTTCAACTTGTGCGCCATGCATTAAATTGCTGTTACAGCTAACTGGTCTGGCTAGCACAGAGACCTAAGGTTATGGCTCTGGGCTAGCCTAGCCAGTTAGCTCTAGGTCAGAACAGCACTACTGTTAAAGTGTCTGTGTTAGTATCTTAATTATCAAGTATTTTAGCATCATCAACAGCATATTCATTACCTGGTGGATAATATCTGAGAAAGAATCGTTTGAGTTTAATTTCACTCCTCCGGCAGAATCCCTTGTAAACAAAGCGTTGTTACGGCGACAGACTAGCTGGAGCTCGGCCAGGATGCATGTGGACTGAAACACACAACTCACCCACAACTAACCTGTTCAAAAAAGACAGAACTTGTTCCATAACTGTGCACAAAACGTCTACATAAAGTCAACAATAGAGACTAGTAAAACTCATGATAACTGAGGCTGACGTAAGCTTTCATTTTACCATCAGTGGGACTATTTCCCAATAGCTCAAAGTCTCCCTCATATAAACTTGCATTCTCAGTTATGCATATGTAGTTCATAGACAGACTAAATTCATAAATTTCCCCGACAAGGACTTGGCCAAGTGATCTACTGCTGCCTACTGTCAACAGATCCCATTTGTACACAGGACTCAGACCCAGAGGTAGTGCGTGTGAGGGGGACATAAGGGGTAGCCTACCAGCATGGGTTCCTGGGCCAAGCTGAAGTCCACTGGCTGGGTGTTTCCCACAGCCGTTTTGTCGCTCTATGGGTTCTTCGCCAACTGCAGACCAGCTGAGCCCTTCCTAACACCCTACCTTATTGGACCATACAAGAACATCTCAGAGGAAGTGGTAAAGTAACCAGCAGCAGAGAGCTGTATGCTACACATGAACAGTTTTGAATGGATTTGTTAACAAGTTTGTGATAAGAAAGTAAATGATGCACACTATAAAAATGAAAATGAAATACACTACATTACCAAAGGTATGTGGACACCTACTCATCAAACATCTCATTCCAAAATCATGGGTATTAATATGAAGTTGTTCCCCCATTTGCTGCTATAACAGCCTCCACTCTTCTAGATGTTGGAACATTGCTGCAGGGACTTGCTTCCATTCAGCCACAAGAGCATTAGTGAGGTTGTGCACTGATGATGGGCGATTAGGCCTGGCTCGCAATCGGAATTCCAATTCATCCCAAATGTGTTTGATGAGGTCGAGGTCATTGCTCTGTGCAGGCCAGTCAAGTTCTTCCACACCGATCTCGACAAACCATTTATGTATGGACCTCACTTTGTGCATTATTCTTCCTCCACCAAACTTTACAGTTGGCACTATGCATTCAGGCAGGTAGCGTTTTCCTGGTAACCTCCAAACCTAAATGTGTCCGTCGGACTGCCAGATGGTGAAGTCCAATGGCGCCAAGCTTTACACCACTCCAGCCGATGCTTGGCATTGTGCACGGGGATCTTAGGCTGCTCTGACATGGAAACCCATTTCATGAAGCTCCCGACTAACAGTTATCGTGCTGACGTTGCTTCTAGAGGCCGTTCGGAACTCAGTAGTAAGTGTTGCAACCTGAGGACAGACGATCTTTATGCGCTACACGCTTCAGCGCCCGGCGTTCCCATTCTGTGTGCCTGCGTGGCCTACCACCTCACGGAGGAGCCGCTGCTGCTCCGAAACATTTCACAATAACAGCACTTACAGGTGACCGGGGCAGCTCTAGCAGGGCAGAAATTTGACGAACTGACTTGTTGGAAAGGTGACATCCTATTATGATAGTGCCACGTTGAAAGTCACTAATTTGGGTGTCCACATGTAGGTGTCCACATACTTTTGTATATACTGTGTATCCTCAGGTTACTGTATACAGTGGGCTATGTAGTTTTTTTGCTTCACATAGACGACCGGTGGGACTATTCAGTATCCCTGTGCATATTGAATAGATCTAGTGATAAATGAATAACTCCTCTCCCTGTGCCTCCTCAGGTGACCAACTACCTGTTCCCCATCTGGACGTACTCCTACCTCGTCGTCCTCTTCCCCGTCTTCCTGCTGACAGACTTCCTGAGGTACAAGCCGGTGATCGTGGTCCAGGGCCTCTTCCTGGTCACCAACTATGTCCTGCTCTGCTTCGCCCCCGGCCTGACCGCCATGACCTTCCTGCAGTTCAACTATGCCGTGGTGACCTCCACGGAGGTGGCCTACTTCTCCTACATCTACAGTGTGATCCCTCCGGAGAGGTACCAGCGGGCCACCGGCTACCTCCGCAGTGCCATGCTGACAGGCTCCACCCTAGGGGCCACCATAGGCCAGATGCTGGTCTCCCTGGCAGGGCTGGACTACTTCTACCTCAATGCTATCTCCCTGGGGATTCTCAGCATTGCGTTCCTCATCTCCATCTGGCTACCCATGCCCCAGCAGGGGATGTTCTTCAGGGGGGAGAAGGCTGCCCTGGGCCTGAGAACCAAGGGCCAGGTGGAGGAGGAAGCGAGTGCAGTGGAGGAGGTCCAGGATGCAGAAGAGGCCGTAGAGGATGGTGCTGGGTCGGGTAGGACCCAGGGTGCTGGGAGTAGTACTGGCTGGTGTAGCCTGCATAATGTGGTCTATGCTGGCAGGCTGCTCTGGAGCAGCTTCAGAGAGTCCTACTCCTCTAGGAAGCTGGTCTACTGGTCTCTGTGGTGGGCTCTAGCCACAGCCGGCTACGGCCAGGTGTTCAACTACATCCAGCTGATGTGGGACCACATAGAGCCTTCCAGCACCTCCTCTGTCTACAATGGAGGGGTCGAGGCCATCTGCGCAGTAGTAGGTAAGACAATCTCAGAACTGTGTGTGTGCGTGTGTGTGTGTGTGTGTGTGTGTGTGTGTGTGTGTGTGTGTGTGTGTGTGTGTGTGTTCAGTGGAGTAGCTGTGCCTTGGGGTTTTTCAGGTAAAATGTTGCAATGCTAATATTTATTTTATTACTCAATAAAAATATACTAATAAAATTCCAGAACGCAGCTGAATATTGGTCTCACAATTAAATGGGTAATGTGTTTCGATGGGCTTAAGGCAAAGTAGTTCCATGGTCATCTTCGCTTTGGTCCAAGTTGGGCTCTGCACGCAGAGAAGAGTAATTGCTTCAATTAAGGTGATAACTTGGGTAACGATTTCTCTGATTATTGCTGATAGCTCGGGTTTGAGAGATAGTGACGTATCGGAACAAGTCAATCTGACTCTCTCAGTAGATCAAGGGCCTCATTGTCAAAATCCTGAAGTATCCCTTTAATTAAATCAAACCCCTGTCCTCTATCCTATGTGTTCAGGGATAGAGACATTATACTGTCTTGATAAATTATGGTAGGAACACTTCTCCCCCTAGGAATACGATGAGGGTCCTGTTCCAATTCGAAGCATCCATCCTTGCTTGGGGTAATGACTGATCTGATATGACTGGATCGTTCTCTTATAATCTCCACCCGGCACAGCCAGAAGACGAGTAGCCACCCCTAGAGCCTGGTTCCTCTCTAGGTTTCTTCCTAGGTTCCGGCCTTTTTGGGAGTTTTTCCCAGCCACCATGCTTCTACATCTGCATTGCTTGGTCTTTGGGGGTTTGAGGCTGGGTTTATGTATAAGCACTTTGTAACAATTGCTGATGTAAAAAGTGCTTTGTAAACGCATTTGATTGATTGATTGATTGATTGATGAAAGCCATGTACTGAATCCTATGCTTTAATCCAGCCAACAGCGTTGGATCAGTGATTGCTTCAAGGAAGGGAGGAAGGATGCAGTTTACAAGTATTTAAACAGTTTAAAAGTATTTACTCAGGATGTAAAAAGGAAATCATCCACTGTTATCCCATCCCTGTCCTATAGGTGCAGCCGCAGCCTTCTGTGTGGGTCATGTAAAGGTGACCTGGGATGTCTGGGGGGAGCTGTCACTGGGGGTGTTCTCTGCGGTGGGGGCAGGGGCAGTGTTTCTGATTGGGCTCACCAGCAACATTTGGGCAAGCTATGCTGGCTACGTCATCTTCAAGGCCTCCTACATGCTGCTGATTACCATCACTACGTAAGTGAATACTCTGTAGGCCATACTTCAATGAACTCTGCTATATTTATTTCATATACCTTCCATGCATGTCCCATAGACATTCATCAGAAATGCATAATGAAAATATTCAGTACATAGTGTTATCTGTTTTGTCATTCCAGATTCCAGATTGCATCCAACCTTTCCATGGCATGCTTTGCTCTAACGTTCGGAGTCAACACTTTTGTCGCCCTCTTGCTGCAGACCATTCTCACAGCCATCGTTGTTGATGAAACTGCACTGGGGTTAGACATTATCACACAGGTATGGTTGCACAATGCAGAGCTAGACAGGCCATTGTCCCATCCTTTAACTGATCACTGCACAAGTTATCAAAAGTGAAGAGAGGTTGACACCTGGTGGCAAATTATTACTGCATTGTTACTGTTCTTGGCCCCTCTAATAAAACCAAAGTTTAATTTCCCTTTCTCCAGTTCATCATCTATGGCAGCTACTATGCCGCAATATCTGTGCTTTTCCTGATCAGAGGGATGTACACAGCCTGTGCACACCACTGCCGCCCTAAACAGGCAATGGACCAGGAGCAGAAAGAAGATCCCAAAGTGGAGATGCCCTCCTCAGACCAGTTCTGTTCTGACCACAGGCAGTCATCTATCAGAGACTGAGGGGGGCAAGGCGTCTTCAGGGGTTCACCCTAAAATGTAATGGCATGGTGTTACATACTTGTATTTATAATAAAAATAAAACAAAATGTTGCGTATGCATTGTTTTGTCCCAACTTCTCTTTAAGTCATTCAAAAGAGAAGGGATTTCAATTGATAGTGCAAATTTAACATGGCCATGCTTATCTAATGTTTTAGTTATTGCATACATTTATTGAGCAGGTTGTTGATTGACAGACTGAGCTCAGTGATTACACAAACAAACCAAGGTGACTTCCGTATGGGGACTAGACTCCGGCTGGATTAAGGGTAGTGTGGGTCATGTAAAGGTGACCTGCAGACTAACCTGAGCAGGTAAAGCAATAAACCTGATTTTTGTATAAAGTATAAAAATGTGTGTGGGTGATAATAGTGGCTATCGCTGTTTGTGGATCTGTGAGGATGGAGGCTGTGAAGCGGTGGAGGGCAGGATAGGGCTAGCCCACCACTCTGCTGTGCATCTATGGGTTCTGCGGTACTGTGAAACCTCTTGTACCCTTCATCTACCCTTACCTGACTGGTCCAAACAAAAACCTGATGGTGGAACAGGTACAGTAGGCTTCAGGACAAACATTTCAATGCATTGTATTCATGCTCTTATACTATCTTTAATATAACCATGTTATTGACCACTGTATTACTTACCAGCCTGATAAAGAAAAGGTCAATCAAAGGAGAAAATGCTCACACTTGCCCACACATTTTTTGATGGCAGCAACTGAGGTCAGGAAGTAATCTGGACCAGGGTTTGAACTTGTGAACTTGTGGCTGTCAGCCCAACACCTTAGCCTTTACGGCAAGAGATCTGAACCTTTTGATGAGGTCGCGGCATCGCTCACTAGATGTTGGATTAAGGTCGCTACAATCAATCAATTAATTTTCTATCTGAATGTTGCAACCTCCCAAACAGACAGCAGTGTTGCACTCTAACCCAGGTGACCAACGAGATCTACCCTGTGTGGACCTACTCCTACCTAGCTGTGATGGTGCCAGTCTTCCTGCTCACCGATTGGTAGCGCTACAAGCCCGTAGTGGTGTTTCAGTGCATCAACTTCTTCCTAACCTGGGCGATGATGCTATTGGTGCAGGTGGTGGCAGCCTTTAAGGCGATGCAGTTCTTCCATGGCGTGAAGTCGGCCTGTGAGGTGGCCTACTTCTCATACATCTACAGCATAGTGGACATGAAACACTACAGCAAGGCTACATCCTTCTGCCGTAGTGTACAGCTGCCAGGCTACACAGTGGGCTCTGTGCTGGGACAGCTGCTGGTCTGTTTCAGCCTCATGTCTTACAAGAATAACATCTTGGTACTTAATCTGGTGATGATCTCCATTGCCCTGGTGACTTCCCTCTTCCTGCCCATGCCACAGAGAAGCATGTTCTTCCATCAGAGTCTAAGTGAACCACCACAGACCCCAGAAGGAGGGGACAGGTGTGCAGGTGATGTGTCCAGTGAGGGGCCAGTGAGGGCTAGGAGCTGCAGCCAAGTTTTCCTGCTGCTGTTGGAGAGACTTTCTCCAGTGCTACTCCACCAGGGCACTGCTGTACTGGTCAGTGTGGTGGGTACTGGCTACCTGTGGCTACAATGAGGCAATGTTGTGGGAGCACATACAGCCATCCCAGAAAGTTACAACCTACAACGGTGGGGTGGAAGCTGTGTCCTGCCGGTTTGGTGAGTATTGAAGCACCAACTATTGGAGTACACATGACAATTGGGTATTTGTAGATGTTTGTCTGGCATTAATAATCAATCATCATCAACAGTCAATCTGCAGTCACACTACTAATATGTACTTAATGGTAAGTTTATCACATCATGTGTGTGACATACAGGTGCAGCGACGGCCAATGGAATGTGTTTCATCCAAGTGGACTGGGCCTAGTGGGGAGAGTTGTTCCTGGGCTCTTTCTCTGGCCTGGGGGCCTTATCATATTTGCAATGTGAGTTTGTGAATTACTGCTATTAGAAAAATGTAGGTGGCAAACTTGGATGATTATTAGGACATCTACAGCACTGGGTGTCACAGGAAGGCCAAGAAGATTATGAAGGACCTCAGCCACAGCTTGATCACCCACTACCATCCAGAAGGTGAGGTCAGTGGAGGTGGATCAAAGTTGGGACCAAGAGACTGAAGAACAGCTTCTATCTCAATGCCACCAGCCTGCCTCCGCTCAGTACCCTGCCCTGAACTTTAGTCACTGTCACTAGCCCACTACCAACCCTGCACCTTAGAGGGTGCTGCCCTATGTACATAGCCATGGGACATTGGTTACTTTAATACTGTTTTTTTATGTATATACTGTATTCTAGTCAAGGCCTACCCTATTAACTATTGCTGTAAATATAGTATTCTATCCTAAGTATTCTACAGAAATACTACATAGTATATACATATTATGTCCATAATGTCTATATATCCCATCATCTATATTTATATTTATACTACGGACTCTGACATTGGAGCTAGGAACACAAGAATTTCACTATACCCGCAATACCATATGCTAAATAAACTCAGCAAAAAAAGAAACGGCCCTTTTTCAGGATCCTCTCTTTTAAAGATAATTCGAAAAAATCCAAATAACTTCACAGAAAAGGGTTGTAAAGGGTTTAAACACAAAAGGGTTGTAAAGGTTTTAAACACTTTCCCATGCTTGTTCAATGAACCATAAACAATTCATGAACATGCATCTGTGGAACGGTCGCTAAGACACTAACAGCTTACAGACCTTAGGCAATTAAGGTCACAGTTATGAAAACTTAGGGCACCAAAGAGGCCTTTCTACTGACTCTGAAAAACAACAAAAGAAAGATGCCCAGTGTCCCTGCTCATCTGTGTGAACGTGCCTTAGGCATGCTGCAAGGAGGCATGAGGACTGCAGATGTGGCCAGGGCAATAAATTGCAATGTCTGTACTGTGAGACGCCTAAGACAGCGCTACAGGGAGACAGGACGGACAGCTGATCATCCTCACAGTGGCAGACCACGTGTAACAACACCCGCACAGGATCAGTACATCCGAACATCACACCTGCGGGACAGGTACAGGATGGCAACAACAACTGCCCGAGTTACACCAGGAACGCACAATCCCTCCATCAGGGCTCAGACGGTCCGCAATAGGCTGAGAGAGGCTGGACTGTGGGCTTGTAGGCCTGTTGTAAGGCAGGTCTTCACCAGACATCACCGGCAGCAAAGTCGCCTATGGGCACAAACTCACCGTCTCTGGACCAGACAGGACTGGCAAAAAGTGCTCTTCACTGACAAGTCGCGGTTTTGTCTCACCAGGGGTGATGGTCGGATTCGCGTTTATCATCAAAGGATTGAGCGTTACACCGAGGCCTGTACTCTGGAGCAGGATCAATTTGGAGGTGTAGAATCCGTCATGGTCTGGGGTGGTGTGAAATATCCGGGAACTTGCAGGTGCCTTGGTGGAAGAGTAGTGTAACATCTCACAGCAAGAACTGGCAAATCTGGTGCAGTCCATGAGGTGAGATGCAATGCAGTACTTAATGCAGCTGGTGGCCACAACAGATACTGACTGTTACTTTTGATTTTGAGTGTTAAGTGTGCTGAAAATAAACACAGTTGACAGTGAGAGGACGTTTCGTTTGTTGCTGACTTTGTGTATGCGACCAATAAAATTTTATTTGATGACATAGATTTTTGTGGTTGAAATAACATGAAAACGACATTGATTCAAGAAGTTTTGTCCAGTGGGTACATGTTGCATAAGCATGATTTAGCCTACTCCAACTACTCTGTAATTAAACAAAAAAAGAGGTGTACAGCTGATATGCAGGTATGATTTATTAATTTCATTTATTTATGAACTCATGTCTCAGTTCTAGAAGGAATGTGTGTCAGTGGACCAGAAGTAGTGCCCTTTGAGAAAGTTGTTGATTGACAGATGGAGCTCAGCGATTACACAAACAACCTGAGGTTAGTATGCTACTACTACAGTATTGTAGTAGGGAGCCGATAACCCTGGACAGATAACACAGCTAAATCTGTCTCATCTGGACAGGTACAGCAGGAAAACCTCAGCAGGTGAAAGTTTTGAAGTTGTGTGGTGACAATCTCTGTGGATCTGTGAGAATGGAGGCTGTAAAGCAGTGGAGGACAGGATGGGGCTATGCCACCACTCTGTTGTGTATCTATGGGTTCTTCAGTACTGTGAAACCCTTAGAACCTTTTCTCATACCTTACCTGACAGGTTCAGACAAAAACCTGACAGTGGAACAGGTAAGCTACTACAGTACTGAAATATCAATATAATGCCATTCCCGCACTCTTGAGATTTTGAACAGCACTATATCTATGAGGACACAAGGGAACAAAGTAACACGGGGTCAGTTGTAACAGTATGATAATTGAATGTTACCCACTGTGTTAATGCTTGGTTAGTGTCTCTACAAGCCTAAGAAGTTAGTTTAAATCCATCAATTTTTTTTTTTTTATTGACAAAAATTAGATCCTAAAATAATATCCTCTCTCCGTTTGTATAGTTGATGACAATAATTATTGTTCTATTTTCTCACAAGATTTAGATAATTACAGGCTAGTGGGGAGTTAGTTGTAACGCAGTACTTAAAACCTTACATGGTATTTAGACACATTCACACAATGATATAAAATGTGGCTTCTTTACATCAATTTTAGCAGTACAACTAAAAGAATACCTTAAAGAAATAAGGTCAAATTCATACGTTTGTATGCTAATATAAATAGCCTACAGTGCCTTGAAAAATGATTTGCCCCCTTTTGTCAGGTGCGTGAATGAGGACCCAAAAGCGAATTAACAAACAGAGTTTCTTTAATGATGAACACACGTGGGCTCAGATGGACAGGTAGATTCCGACAGGACAGGACAAGGTTGCAGCAAACACGATGATAGTCTGGTTCAGGCATGAGACACACAAACAAGAATCCGACAAAGACAGGAGCAGAAACAGAGAGAGATATAGGGACCTAATCAGAGGGAAAAAGGGAACAGGTGGGAAAAGGGGTGAATGAGGTAGTCAGAGAAGACAAGGAACAGCTGGGGGAAAGAGGGACAGAAACGGTAACCTAGTACGACCAGCAGAGGGAGACAGGGTGAAAGGAAAGGACAGAAAGACACAACATGACAATACATGACAGTACCCCCCCACTCACCGAGCGCCTCCTGGCGCACTCGAGGAGGAAACCTGGCGGCAACGGAGGAAATCCTCGATCAGCGCACGGTCCAGCACGTCCCGAGAGGGAACCCAACTCCTCTCCTCAGGACCGTACCCCTCCCAATCTACGAGGTACTGGTGACCACGGCCCCGAGGACGCATGTCCAAAATCCTACGGACCCTGTAGATGGGTGCGCCCTCGACAAGGATGGGGGGGGGGGGGAAGACTAGCGGGGGCGCGAAGAACGGGCTTAATACAGGAGACATGGAAGACCGGGTGGACGCGACGAAGGTATCGCGGAAGAAGAAGTCGAACTGCGACAGGATTAATGACCCGAGAAATACGGAACGGACCAATGAACCGCGGGGTCAACTTGCGAGAAGCCGTCTTAAGGGGAAGGTTCTGAGTGGAGAGCCAAACTCTCTGACCGCGACAATATCTAGGACTCTTAGTTCTACGCTTATTAGCAGCCCTCACAGTCTGCGTCCTATAACGGCAAAGTGCAGACCTGACCCTCTTCCAGGTGCGCTCGCAGCGTTGGACAAAAGCCTGAGCGGAGGGGACGCTGGACTCGGCGAACTGAGATGAGAACAGCGGAGGCTGGTACCCGAGGCTACTCTGAAAAGGAGATAGCCCGGTCGCAGACGAAGGAAGCGAGTTGTGGGCGTATTCTGCCCAGGGGAGCTGTTCTGACCAAGACGCAAGGTTGCGAAAAGAAAGACTGCGTAAGATGCGACCAATAGTCTGATTGGCCCGTTCTGCTTGACCGTTAGACTGGGGGTGAAAGCCGGAAGAGAGACTGACGGAAGCCCCAATCAAACGGCAAAACTCCCTCCAAAATTGAGACGTGAATTGCGGACCTCTGTCCGAAACGACGTCTGACGGAAGGCCATGAATTCTGAAAACATTCTCGATGATGATTTGTGCCGTCTCTTTAGCAGAAGGAAGCTTAGCAAGGGGAATGAAATGAGCCGCCTTAGAGAACCTATCGACAACCGTAAGAATAACAGTCTTCCCCGCTGACGAAGGCAGTCCGGTAGTCCGGTGACAAAATCTAAGGCGATGTGAGACCACGGTCGAGAGGGAATGGGAAGCGGCCTGAGACGGCCGGCAGGAGGGGAGTTACCGGACTTAGTCTGCGCGCAGACCGAACAAGCAGCCACGAAACGACACGTGTCATGCTCCCGGGTGGGCCACCAAAAACGCTGGCGAATGGAAGCAAGCGTACCCCGAACGCCAGGGTGGCCGGCTAACTTGGCAGAGTGAGCCCACTGAAGAACGGCCAGACGAGTAGGAACGGGAACGAAAAGAAGGTTCCTAGGACAAGCGCGCGGCGACGGAGTGTGAGTGAGCGCTTGCTTTACCTGCCTCTCAATTCCCCAGACAGTCAACCCGACAACACGCCCCTCAGGGAGAATCCCCTCGGGGTCAGTGGAGGCTACTGAAGAACTGAAGAGACGAGATAAAGCATCAGGCTTGGTGTTCTTAGAGCCCGGACGATAAGAAATCACGAACTCGAAACGAGCGAAAAACAGCGCCCAACGCGCCTGACGCGCATTAAGTCGTTTGGCAGAACGGATGTACTCAAGGTTCCTATGGTCAGTCCAAACGACAAAAGGAACGGTCGCCCCCTCCAACCACTGTCGCCATTCGCCTAGGGCTAACCGGATGGCGAGCAGTTCGCGGTTTCCCACATCATAGTTACGTTCCGACGGCGACAGGCGATGAGAAAAATACGCGCATGGGTGGACCTTGTCGTCAGAGAGGGAGCGCTGAGAAAGAATGGCTCCCACGCCCACCTCTGACGCGTCAACCTCGACAACGAACTGTCTAGAGACGTCAGGTGTAACAAGGATAGGAGCGGATGTAAAACGATTCTTGAGGAGATCAAAAGCTCCCTGGGCGGAAACGGACCACTTAAAGCACGTCTTGACAGAAGTAAGGGCTGTGAGAGGAGCTGCCACCTGACCGAAATTACGGATGAAACGACGATAGAAGTTCGCGAAGCCGAGAAAGCGCTGCAGCTCGACGCGTGACTTAGGGGCGGGCCAATCAATGACAGCTTGGACCTTAGCGGGATCCATCTTAATGCCTTCAGCGGAAATAACAGAACCGAGAAATGTGACGGAGGAGGCATGAAAAGTGCACTTCTCAGCCTTCACAAAAAGACAATTCTCTAAAAGGCGCTGGAGGACACGTCGAACGTGCTGAACATGAATCTGGAGTGACGGTGAAAAAATCAGGATATCGTCAAGGTAAACGAAAACAAAGATGTTCAGCATGTCTCTCAGGACATCATTGACTAATGCCTGAAAGACAGCTGGAGCGTTAGCGAGGCCGAAAGGAAGAACCCGGTATTCAAAGTGCCCTAACGGAGTGTTAAACGCCGTCTTCCACTCGTCCCCCTCCCTGATGCGCACGAGATGGTAAGCGTTACGAAGGTCCAACTTAGTGAAAAACCTGGCTCCCTGCAGGATCTCGAAGGCTGAAGACATAAGAGGAAGCGGATAACGATTCTTCACTGCTATGTCATTCAGCCCTCGATAATCTATGCAGGGGCGCAGAGACCCGTCCTTCTTCTTGACAAAAAAAAACCCCGCTCCGGCGGGAGAGGAGGAGGGGACTATGGTACCGGCGTCAAGAGCTACAGACAAATAATCCTCGAGAGCCTTACGTTCGGGAGCCGACAGAGAGTATAGTCTACCCCGGGGGGGAGTGGTTCCCGGAAGGAGATCAATACTACAATCATACGACCGGTGTGGAGGAAGAGAGGTGGCCCTGGACCGACTGAACACCGTGCGCAGATCGTGATATTCCTCCGGCACCCCTGTCAAATCACCAGGCTCCTCCTGTGAAGAAGAGACAGAGGAAACAGGAGGGATAGCAGACATTAAACATTTCACATGACAAGAGACGTTCCAGGAGAGGATAGAATTACTAGACCAATTAATGGAAGGATTATGACAAACTAGCCAGGGATGGCCCAAAACAACAGGTGTAAAAGGTGAACGAAAAATTTAAAAAGAAATGGTTTCGCTATGATTACCAGAAACAGTGAGGGTTAAAGGTAGCGTCTCACGCTGAATCCTGGGGAGAGGACTACCATCCAGGGCGAACAAGGCCGTGGACTCCCTTAACTGTCTGAGAGGAATGTCATGTTCCCGAGCCCAGGTCTCGTCCATAAAACAGCCCTCCGCCCCAGAGTCTATTAAGGCACTGCAGGAAGCTGACGAACCGGTCCAGCGTAGATGGACCGACAAGGTAGTGCAGGATCTTGAAGGAGAGACAGGAGTAGTAGCGCTCACCAGTAGCCCTCCGCTTACTGATGAGCTCTGGCTTTTACTGGACATGAAGTGACAAAATGACCAACAGAACCGCAATAGAGACAGAGGCGGTTGGTGATTCTCCGTTCCCTCTCCTTAGTCGAGATGCGGATACCTCCCAGCTGCATAGGCTCAGCTCCCGAGCCGGCAGAGGAAGATGGTAGTGATGCGGAGAGGGGGGCAACGGAGAACGCGAGCTCCTTTCCACGAGCTCGGTGACGAAGATCAACCCGTCGCTCAATGCGAATAGCGAGTTCAATCAAGGAATCCACGCTGGAAGGAACCTCCCGGGAGAGAATCTCATCCTTTACCTCTGCGCGGAGACCCTCCAGAAGACGAGCGAGCAAAGCCGGCTCGTTCCAGCCACTGGAGGCAGCAAGAGTGCGAAACTCAATAGAGTAGTCTGTTATGGATCGATTGCCTTGACATAGGGAAGACAGGGCCCTGGAAGCCTCCTCCCCAAAAACAGATCGATCAAAAACCCGTATCATCTCCTCCTTAAAGTCCTGATACTGGTTAGTACACTCAGCCCTTGCCTCCCAGATTGCCGTGCCCCACTCACGAGCCCGTCCAGTAAGGAGAGATATGACGTAGGCGACACGAGCAGTGCTCCTGGCGTAAGTGTTGGGCTGGAGAGAAAACACAATATCACACTGGGTGAGGAACGAGCGGCATTCAGTGGGCTCCCCAGAGTAACACGGCGGGTTATTGATTCTGGGCTCCGGAGATTCGAAAGCCCTGGAAGTGGCCGGTGGATCGAGGCGGAGATGGTGAACCTGTTCTGTGAGGTTGGAGACTTGGGTGGCCAGGGTCTCAACGGCATGTCGAGCAGCAGACAATTCCTGCTCGTGTCTGCCTAGCATCGCTCCCTGGATCTCGACGGCTGAGTGGAGAGGATCCGAAGTCGCTGGGTCCATTCTTGGTCGGATTCTTCTGTCAGGTGCGTGAATGAGGACCCAAAAGCGAATTAACAAACAGAGTTTCTTTAATGATGAACACACGTGGGCTCAGATGGACAGGTAGATTCCGACAGGACAGGACAAGGTTGCAGCAAACACGATGATAGTCTGGTTCAGGCATGAGACACACAAACAAGAATCCGACAAAGACAGGAGCAGAAACAGAGAGAGATATAGGGACCTAATCAGAGGGAAAAAGGGAACAGGTGGGAAAAGGGGTGAATGAGGTAGTCAGAGAAGACAAGGAACAGCTGGGGGAAAGAGGGACAGAAACGGTAACCTAGTACGACCAGCAGAGGGAGACAGGGTGAAAGGAAAGGACAGAAAGACACAACATGACAATACATGACACCTTTCTGATTGTCTCTATTTTTACATATTTTTTATACTGAATGTTAACAGATCTTTAACCAAAACCTAATATTTGATAAAGGGAACTTGAATTTACAAATAACGAAAAATATATACTTATTTTATTTATTTAATTAACAAAAGTTATGTAACACCCAATTCCCCTGTGTGAAAAGGCAATTTCTGAAAAGGCAAAATAACTGGTTATTCCACCTTTAGCTGCAATGACTGCAACCAAATGCTTCCTGTAGTTGTTGATCAGTCTCCCACATCGCTGTGGAGGAATTTTGGCCCACTCTTGCATGCAGAACTGCTTTAACTCAGCGACATTTCTGGGTTTTCAAGCATGAACTGCTCGTTTCAAGTCCTGCCACAGCATCTCAATTTGGATTAGGTCTGAACTTTGACTAGGCCATTCCAAAACTTCAAATTCGCTGCTTTTTCATGTAGACTTGATTGTGTTTTGGATCATTGTCTTGCTGCATGAACCAGCTGTGCTTCAGCTTCAGCTCAGAGACGGATGGCCTGACGTTCTCCTGTAGAATACACAATTCATGGTTCCATCTATTAAGGGAAGTCGTCCAGGTCCTGAGGCAGCAAAGCATCCCCAAACCATCACACAACATCCACCATGCTTGACCGTTGGTATAAGTTTCTTACTGTGGAATGCAGTGTTTGGTTTTCGCCAGACATAAATGGGACCCATCTCATCCAAAACTTTGACACAAATTTGACAAAAAGCACCTGGATAATCATCAAGACTCTTGGAAGAATGTTCTATGGACAGATGAGTTAAAAGTATAACTTTTTGCACAGCATGGATCCCATTATGCCATGCGAAAACCAAACACTGCATTTCACTGTAAGAACCTTAAACCAACAGTCAAGCATGGTGCTGGTAGTGTGATGGTTTTTACTATTATTTGTATTTATTATTAAAACATACTACCTGCAGTGAAGCAGCTCAATATTTACATTACATTCTGTCATATAACCGTCTCCTGTCCAGAGCGACCCATAGGAGCAACCAGGGTCAAGAGCCCCGCCCAAGGGCACGCCGATATATCTCCCACCAAGTCAAAATGGGCCCCTGAAATAAAATAAGTATGCAACTGTTGTTTTACTTGTTCACTCAGGTTCTCTTTATCCAATATTATGTTTTGGTTGAAGATCTGATGACGTTCAGTATCAAAAATATGCAAAAATAGAGAAAATTAGAGAGAGTGCAAATACTTTTTCACAGCACTGTATATTAAATGTTGGTCAAATAAGGGTTTTTGGTCAACATGAAATTCCTAAAAGATCAAATGGAAATATTTGTCAATTGAATTTATTTTCATCCAAATATCAGTTTCAAATCATCAATAACAAAAATTTCAATTACCAGTATTTTTTTTACTATGGAAGACAGTGTTACATTAACGCCACAGCCTATTGCATATAATCAAACTAGGTCAATTGTAACATTTCACTTCGGACACTTTTGGTTGAATCGTAAAGGACTGGTAGTTCCAAGAAACTTGTTTAATTGTAGCTGAGATACAGTTGAAGTCCGAAGTTAACATACACCTTAGCCAAATACATTTAAACTCAGTTTTTTACAATTCCTGACATTTAATTCTAGTAAAAATTCCCTGTCTTAGGTCAGTTAGGATCACCACTTTATTTTAAGAATGTGAAATGTCAGAATAATAGTAGAAATAATGATTTATTTCAGCTTTTATTTCTTTCATCACATTCCCAGTGGGTCAGAAGTTTACATACACTCAATTACTATTTGGTAGCATTGCCTTTAAATTGTTTAACTTGGGTCAAAACATTTCGGGTAGACTTCCACAAGCTTCCCACAATAAGTTGGGTGAATTTTGGCCCATTCCTCCTGACAGAGCTGGTGTAACTGAGTCAGGTTTGTAGGCCTCCTTGCTCGCACACACTTTTTCAGTTCTGCCCACAAATGTTCTATAGGATTGAGGTCCGGGCTTTGTGATGGCCACTCCAATACCTTGACTTTCTTGTCCTTAAGCCATTTTGCCACAATTTTGGAAGTATGCTTGGGGTCATTGTCCATTTGGAAGACCCATTTGCAACCAAGCTTTAACTTCCTGACTGATGTCTTGAGATGTTGCTTCAACATATCCACATCATTTTCGAACCTCGTGATGCCATCTATTTTGCGAAGTGCACCAGTCCCTCCTGCAGCAAAGCATCCCCACAACATGAAGCTGCCACCCCCATGCTTCACGGTTGGGATGGTGTTCTTTGGCTTGCAAGCCTCCCCCTTTTTCCTCCAAGCATAACGATGGTCATTACGGCCAAACAGTTCTATTTTTGTTTCATCAGACCAGAGGACATTTCTCCAAAAAGTACGATCTTTGTCCCAATGTGCAGTTGCAAACCGTAGTCTGGCTTTTTAATGGCGGTTTTGGAGCAGTGGCTTCTTCCTTGCTGAGCAGCCTTTCAGGTTATGTCGATATAGGACTTGTTATACTGTGGATATTGATATTTTGTACCAGTTTCCTCCAGCATCTTCACAAGGTCATTTGCTGTTGTTCTGGGATTGATTTGCACTTTTTGCACCAAAGTACGTTCATCTCTAGGAGACAGAACGCGTCTCCTTCTTGAGCGGTATGACGGCTGCGTGGTCCCATGGTGTTTATACTTGTGTACAACATCCTGGTATGTACCCTGGTGTTGATCTTCATCGCCCTGGGGCCTTCCCTCTTCCTGCCCATGCCACAGTGAAAGCATGTTCTTCCAATAGAGTCAGGAGAGGCATACAACTGGAAATGTTGTAGAAATGGACGCCCAAGAACTACCAGAGGCCCTAGGAAGAGGGGACATGTGTGCAGGTGAGGGGCCAGTGAGAGCTAGGAGCTGCAGCCAGGTTCTTATCCAGCTGTGGAGAGACTTCCTCAAGTGATACTCTTCCAGGGAGCGGCTGTACTGGTCAGTGTGGTGGGCACTGGCCACCTGTAGCTATAACCAGACAATCAACTATGTACAGGCACTGTGGCAGCACATAGAGCCATCCCAGAACTTCACAGTCTACAATGGAGGGGTGGAAGCTGTGACAAACCTATTTGGTGAGTAGCGAACAACACTATAGATCTGTTATGATGCGTTGTGTGCTCAGTTCAAGTTGGGTCTGACTGAGACCCGTGTCCTGTGCCAGGCCAGAATCGCCCCGGGATGGACCACCCAGGGAGGCACGTTAGTTAACATAATGACCACTGCACCAGTGTTTAATGGTGATGTAGCCAGCGGTAAATAACATGTCGACCAGTGCACCGGAGATTGTATCGAGGTGCCTGCGGATCTGATGTGCTTCCCACTGGACAGCTGTATCACGGTGTTGCCAGCTCTAGCTAGTAACGTGGCCCATTTTTGCCCTTCCCTGTATTATATTTCAAGTAGGATAGCAGTTTACACAATAAATAACTCATATTGGTAGTCATCTAGATGTCACCGTGTTGCAGTCTACTCAATGGGGTGAGCATGAACGGCAAAACCACCTGGACACAGTATCTTTCGCTCCCATTTGCCAAGCACTGCAGTCCCGCAACAGGGTGGGAAATAGCTACTATAGTGTAGCTAATGTCAGGGGGTGACAGTCACAGCAAGCACATGCATGCAACACATTCAAGCAACAGTACACTCAGCAGTTTTATTAACTGAAAGTGTACAATTATGTTTTGTGTAAAACTAACAGTGAAATGCGACCCCGACTCACCCGCTCAGGCTTCAAAACCAAGCTCTTGTAGTAGTTCTGCTACTAAGTGAAATCCGACTCGGTAGACCCGTAGAATGAGGAAGTAGCCAGGAGCCAATAGAAAGAGAAGCATCCAGGAGCCAATAGAAAGAGGGGCTGGCTTTCCCTGGTCAGTCCAAGAGAAGCATCCTGGAGCCAATTGAACGGGGGTTGGTTTTCCCTGCGCGGTCTTTCCCTGGACGTGGGTCGCAGTTGGATCATTTTGCTCAGTTCGTCATCAGAAACCTTGCTTACCTAGCAATGGATACAAACACATGCAACTTCACATGTAATCAGATTGTTCTATATCGTGGAGCGCTGTCCCACAGGCTTCACTCCTATTGGTTTACCCTGCTGCCTAGGCGGTGCAGCCTGATAACAAAATGATGCATGCACTAAAGCCAATGGGAGACCAGCTGGCCCTATATAATGGAGCGCCCCTCCATCAGCCTCCCTTTTTCTTCAGCGAGACTGAAGATTTCCTTGAAGAGAAGCACTGCTGTTGATGTAGAAGACACTCAACGTTGTCGGCTACTGCAGACCCCCATGACCTATGTCATGTGTGCTTGGTTGGGAAGTTGAGAGTGCTTATGGTGAATTTGAGTGTGGTGACGGGACCGCAGTGTTTGAGGAGATAAATGACGCTGAGGGTCTCTCCATGCATTCATCTGTTCCTCCTGCCTCTGCGCTCTGAATTCCCGTGGCTCATTGAGGGGGCCGCAAAGCATCTCGAGATACCATATGCACATGATGCAGAATGGTCCATGGAGAGAGCAAAGATACAGGCTCTTTTTACCCTGGCCATGCCTTCTCTGGACAACTATGCAGAGGGTTCCTGAAACTAAACCACTGATGGAGAGACTCCCTACCCAGGCCTACTTTCCATTAACTAGAGTGGCAGGGCGGCAGAAGGCCATTATCAACGGCATCTCATGACTTGAGAAAGCTGTGGCGGCCTACCTGGTCCCGAGCTACACACTTCTCTAAACTCCTCGGCTCAGCTCTGGCTCGGATGGCAACGAGGAAAACGTCTATCTCCGAGGCTGAGGTGGAAGAAGTGTCACTACTGTCTGGTGCCAACCTCCACCTCACACGCCACTGGGCTTCAACAAGCTACACCCATATGACATTGTCACAAAAGAGCCTATCTTCCATGCCAGTCGGACTAACTCTCATTCCACTCTTTCTTTCCAGAGGTGTCACAGCCCCAACAGGGGTGTGGCTGTTGAGTAGGACAGTGTTTGTGCTGTGCCACACAACTGAGCGGCGTTCTCATCAGCCTCCAATTATGTTGGGGCTGGGGGCCAGCGATTTTTGTTCTGTACGCCCAGCGAGATCTGACACTGGGGTTATGGACGTAACCGTCATGTAGATGCCTCCGATCCCCTTTCGGGAGAGGCCCTCCTTGGGCTGTGCTACTGTTATATGGTCGGCATTCAGCAGCGGTCAGGACCATAGGGGAATACAGACGTTTTCTTCCGAATACTTCTCAGCTTCGCACTGTCACGCTTTCACCACATTATTGGGAGTACTCTGCCCACCTGGCTAGTTGGAAGTTGAGGCATACCCCTCCACCCTTTGCAGTGATCGTGGAAACGGTGAAGGCATCTCCAGAGAATGTTGCAGTTGACACATTTCACACACCTGGGTTTCGCTGTCAACAGTGGATTGTTCATCTGGGTCTCCAGTTTTACACTCCGAACATGACGGCACGGATTTCGGATCCTCGAAAATCTGTGATTCTGTTGGCCCTCAGTCGGTATCATCCGACACACGGTGACGGCGCACTTGGTACTGTCCCTTCTAGGGCTCAGGCCGTCTGCCCACACTGCGGTCCCACTGGGGTCCTGCACATGCGCAGGCTACAGGGGTGGTTCACCCAGCTACAACTAGAACCTGTGCGTCATCGTTGTCATCTGTTAGTAGTTCTCCACTCTCTCAGAGTGGATCTGACCTTCTGAACTATTGGCGTCCCGATGGGCAGAGTGTCCTCGCACATCCCAGTCTATACAGATGCGTCTCTGGCTGGATGGAGCAGGACATCTCAGACTGGCGGTGGGAGATGCGTGGCTTCCATTGGAGTGTCACATCAACCTCCTGGAGCTGGTACTGCAACGTGTTGGTCTGGCCAGACAATCGAACTGCGGTGGCCTACATCAACCACCAGGGAAGAGTTTGGTCTCCTGCGCTTCACCTCCTGGCAGAGGCGCTGTGGTTGTGGGCTCACGAGCACCTACGCCTGTTGACATTTCTACACATTTCAGGCCACCTCAACAAAGGAGCAGACCTCAGTCCTGAGGGTCCTGCAGCCCTTTTCACCATGACATTCACAGCCAACATCTGGGCCTGCTATGCTGGCTACATTGTCTTCAAGTGCCTCTACATGCTGCTTATCCCCATAGCCATGTGAGCACTGCCGTCTGAATAACAATATGCCTTATTTTACATTTCAAAAATCCCTTTTGACGGTAATATATTAAAGGGACACGTTATAGGGACATTACACTCCTAAATCAAAGTTTATCAGATGTTTTCATCCAAATGAGTCCACATCCCACACCATTGGTTGTGTAGACAGATCCACAGTGCATTCGGAAAGTACTCAGATCCCTTGACTTTTTCCACAATTTGTTACGTTACAGCCTTATTCTAAAATGGATTAAACCATTTTCCCTCATCAACCTACACACAATACCCCATAATGATAAAGCGAAAATAGTTATATTTTTTTGCAAATTTATTAAAAACAGAAATACATGATTTATATAAGTATTCAGACCCTTTGCCTTGAGACTCGAAATTGAGCACAGGTGCATCTTGTTTCCATTGATCATCCTTGAGATGTTTCTACAACTTGATTGGAGTCTACCTGTGGTAAATTCAATTGATTGGACATGATTTGGAAAGGCACACACCTGTCTATTTAAGGTTCAACAGTTGACAGTGCATGTCAGAGCAAAAACCAAGCCATGAGATCAAAGGAATTGTCCGTAGAATGCCGAGACAGCATTGTGTCGAGGCACAGATCTTGGAAAGGGTACCAAAACTTTTCTGCATCAATGAAGGTCCCTAAGAACACAGTGGCCTCGATCATCCTTGATGAAGTCCTGGGTGCTCTGGTGCAGGTTCTCAGACTGAGGCGAAGGTCCACCTTTGTTAAGGGAATTTTTTATCAATGATGACTAATTATGTATACATTTCAATCAGGACTGACTAGTCCAAATGCTATTATGTACTGTACATGTATGAATTTTCTATCTTGCTCCCATTCCCAATTGTATATAATGTAGTCAGGAGTTTAGAACAATGCCTTGGTACAAATGAATGAACTATCTCCAGATGGCAGGGACGGACTATCTCCAGACTGTCTAGAATGCTTATCTACACTGACTGACCTTGGCTTTAGGCGAGGAGGGAAGGCTTGAGAACTATAGGGCCTCTCTACTAGTGTCATGAAGAGATAGAACATTTAGAAAACGCTGACGTCCTTTTCAGTTTATAACCTGTGGTAAAATGTGTATGAAGGCAGTACTCTCTTGAATTAAACGATGTTACCTGACTTTTAAGACCGGGGCTCTGTCCATTCTTATAAAATAAGAGTCTTACAAACCCTTAATGCATTGACAGAGTGTTTAATTTTGATTGGGAATTAAAACAGAGGAATTTAGAATTCCTTCAACAACCTTCCAACAGGACACTGATCCTAAGCACACAGCCAAGACAATGCAGGAGTGGCCTCGGGACAAGTCTCTGAATGTCCCTCAGTGGTCCAGCCAGAGCCCGGACTTGAATCCGATCAAACATCTCTGGAGAGACTTGAATATAGCTGTGCAACGATGCTCCCCATCCAACCTGATAGAGCTTGAGGGTCTGCAGAGAAGAATGGGGAAAAACTCCCCAAATACATACAGGTGTGCCAAGCTTGTAGCGTTGTACTCAAGAAGACTAGAGGCTGTAATCGCTGCCAAAGGTGCTTCAACAAAGTACTGAGTAAAGGGTCTGAATACTTATGTAAATCTGATCGTTTTTATACATTTGCAAAAAATTCTAAAACCTGTTTTTGCCTCGTCATTATGGGGTGTTGTGTGTAGATTGATGAGGAATTTAAAATATATATATTAAAATATATATTTTTAAATAGATGTAACATAACATTTGGAAAAAGTCAAGGGGTCTGAATACTTTCCGAATGCACTGTAGCTACACGCCTCATGCCCAAATTAATAATAAGCACTGCAAATCTGGAAATTACATGAGGTTCGATTCAAACTTAGGAGAGGCATGCATTTCCTACGCACTTCTTAATAGTTACTTTTCAGACTTACCTTATGCAGGTGAATAATGAGCTTTGCAGGCATTTTTCCCTTACACACACTGAATACATGTAATTAAACCACTGAAAACTCTCCTACTTGCTGGCCAACATTTTCACGTGGACTTTTCATTGAATAGGGTTTTCAGTACATTTATCTATAGCCATCCTTTTAAATTTGGTGCACCTTTAATTTGAATTCACTCCACAGAGTCACTAGAACATATGGAGAGAAATCAAATCAAATTGTATTGGTCACATTCACATGGTTAGCAGATGTTAATGCGAGTGTAGCGAAATGCTTGTGCTTCTAGTTCCGACAGCGCAGTTATATCTAACAAGTAATCTAACAATGCCCCAACAACTACCTAATACACACAAATCTAACGGGATGGAATAAGAATATGTACATATAAATATATGGATGAGTGATGGCCAAGCCGCATAGGCAAGATGCAATAGATGGTATAAGATACAGTATATACATATGAGTAATGTAAGATATGTAAACATTAAAGTGGCATTGTTTAAAGTGAGTAGTGATCCATTTCTTAAAGTGGCCAATGATTTGAGTCTCTGTGTAGTCAGCAGCCTCTCGGAGTTAGTGATTGCTGTTTAGCAGTCTGATTGGCCTTGAGGTAGAAGCTGTTGTTCAGTCTCCTGGTCCCAGCTTTGATGCACGGTTCAGAATATTAGGGATCAATGAAAGAAAGCCTTGTAAACATATTAATCTCCTTTTCATCACCAAATGGTAGACATAAAAATACTCTGATGATTATTTAGGGTTAGGGAAGAATTTATGAATAATACAAATAAAAAAACAGGTTACAGTGCCTCTACACACTAAACGTATTGGTGAATCAAAAATAGTGGTTTGATTCATCCATATTCAATTGTTTAATTCATGAAATATTGGAAGGTGAGAAAAGGGATACAATAGAAGTAGAACCATGTTCCTCCACCTTAATGATCCTCACTAATCATGGAACTGTGATGACAGCAGTCCAGTCATCGTGAACCAGGTGCCAGGCTCCAGGTTTAAACTGTTACGAATGGTCTGCGTTCCATAATGATTCAAATAGGCTATAGTCCCAAATTATTGCTGGTAATACGTTAGGCTAATACGATCCGCTATTGCTAGCGATCGTCAGGAACAGTCACACGAATGTGTCGGATGAAAGGTAAACTAATGATGCGATGGAATGATGCAAAATGTAAAGAAACTAACACTAACGTGAGTTCAAAATGTATTGGTATAACTGACGATGGCTACTGATAGTGGCTAGTATTTAACACCATACAAATTGGGAAAAGAAAACAGTGAAAAGTCCAGGCATATAATTAAAATATTGTAGAAATCGTAAATAAACTTGGTAGGTTTGGCACTATGCTGTCATTTGTGCATGGCTACCAGAAGTCTATAGTTTGGGTCTCCGAAATTCATCCCTGAAGGTTATAAGGCCAGCATTTCATAAACCTCACTGTGGGTTAAATTGATATGCTTCAGTTTTGCCATATGACTGGTTTTACATTAATTTTGTCTCCAGCAATCAGAGTAAAATACATTTACAATCCCCTTATCCACACAAATTAATCATTTACCTAGCGCTTATCAATTTGTAAGTTACAGTGCACGGAGAATGGTGCTATTTCTATTGGAAAAAATAAAGTAGGCCTAGATGTTGCTCCACTTAGAACAGATAGGTTGCTCGACATTATTCATTGTTCCATCACGCATAAAGGTGGTGGAATTATGAGGGAATTAAACCAAGGTCAGAATACAGCATATCTGTCGACACCTCTCTACCAAACCTACATTTCTGTGATCTCCACCCTGAACCCTGATAGCTGAAACATGTGGAGCAGAGAAAAGGGGATAAAAATGGAATTCAGTTCCATTTGCGTGCGTATAACTTGGGTCTGAATCGGCCCCATGGTGTTGATCTATTTATTCTATTAATTTTAGATTGTGGGATATAGCTGGATCTAAAAAAAACGAAATGGCCTGTGACGTGGACCCCTTTTTAGATCTGAAACGTTACAAAATTACCCTTTAATATTTGGTAGAGGGAAAAACATGCCCCCTTTCCTTCCAGGTTCCAAATTTCTACGGAGATCTCCACGGAGAGATATGCACTGATCTTCGGAGCAAACAACTTTGGGGCTTTGGTCCTTCAGACTATCATCACAGCCGTTGTGGTGGATGGCAGAGGGATCGGCTTGGGCATCATCCCACAGGTGAGTTAACAGTTGAAGTGTCACAGGACAATAATAAGACATGCTTGCTAGCCCTACGACTGAAGAGTAAGGAATAAGCTTAACGTTTTTCCACTGTTTTCTGCAGAGGAGCCGCCAAGTCTGAAAGACAGTGACACTGGCCCTGAACAAAGACTCTGAGCTAAAGAAACTAACCACTGGGCCATGTTCTGTAGGCACGGAATGGGAGAAAACGTTTTGAAACGGGGAGTTTCTACCCGAGTGTGTCCATAAAGAAAGCACATTTTTGTTTTCGTTTTTGGTATATTGTGCCCTACTGAATTAAAGACCCCGATGACAGTCAGGTCTGATGGTTTGATATTCTTTACAGTCTATACTCCTGAGCAAGAGTAACAGCTCCACAGTATTCAGAATGCAACATCTTTATCGTGATAGAAATCTTTTTATATACAGTATATCAAAAATATTTCAATATATAAAAATGGAGATGTACAGTGCAGCAATACAAAGACATGGTTTGGTCATTATTTTTAGTTAAAATTCATTTTAATATATATACACATTAACTTAAATGTCTTTAACACCCAACATCAGTGGAATTCAGTCTATATTGTAGTAAACCACTTGGGCAGCAGGACAGGTGAGAGCACAGGTGAGACCACAGGTGAGAGCCCATCCCCTTCCAGGTGGAGTCTCTGCCCTCGAGGCCAATCACAGAAGAGGAGAGATACTCCTCCCCCTCTTCTGTAACAAATTATGAAACGCATGTTCACCTCTTATTCTCTGTAAAAATAGTCCTACCGATACCACGCTGTACAAACTGCTTTTGGTTCTTCTTTACAAATACAGTAACTCACAGTAGTCCTCTAAGATTTTCCAAGTAACAGTTCTGCCTTAAACTCGTGTTAAAGATACAAATACTGATATGCACAGAGCTAATTTCCTCTAACAAAAAAATATTTACAGAATTGCAGCGTAATGAATGGGAATATTTTGCAATAACTTAGTATCAGCCAGTTTGAATATACATTTGGCTCAGCTAAGGCCAGGCCAGATCACAGGTTAGATGGAGGATGAGAGGAAACTCCGCCCCTTTAACACATTTACATGCGAGTCATTTAGCAGACCCTCTTATCCAGAGCAATTTACAGGAGGAGCTATTAGGGTTAAGTGCCTTGCTCAAGGGCACAGACATATTTTTAACCTAGTCAGTTCAGTGATTCAAACCAGCGACCTTTCAGTTACTGGCCCAAAGCTCTTAACAGCTAGGCTTCCTGCCACCCCTAACACCACCCCCCCTTCCCTCTACACACCTTTACCTTGTTTTGTTTTTTGTTGCCATGGACGGTGTCAGTTACGTCACTTAATACAAAATACCAGTTTTAGAAACATTGGGTTTGTCTTTTTTAAAGCGTCTTGTGAAACAAAACAGTGCAAGAGGTGAGAGCAGTGCACGCCAGTTGACAACACCCTAGTGGTGGAGTTCAGGTGGAGCAGTGCTATAAGAAAGGATTCGTTGAAGAGCTTCCTGAGGGATAGTGTCCTGAAGGGGCGCCCGCCTGGAAGGACGACAAAGACAGAGAGAGGGAGAAAGGGGGCCATTAAATCACCACTAGTGAAACTAAAAAGTTTTATCAAATGGAGACTGTGGACACTTGGCTTTCAACCAATGGTCCCACTCACCAAGAAGGGGTTACTAGAGACCCCGGGTGCAGCCATCGCCTGCCCAAAGGGGGTCGCCACAGCCTTGGCCTGTCCATAGGCTGAAAACCCCCCTCCTGGTGGACCAGAGAAAGAGGTGAATACTAAAGGTTTAAATGAAAAGGGGTACACTACACAAATTCATGCAAAGCACACATACACCCATGCAAACACCCACACACACCGTTGGGTTGCTGGGGATAGGCCGGAGGCTGGGGGAAGGGGCCCTGGCCTGGGAAGGGCTGTTGGAAGGTCCCACTGAAGCTGGTGGGGAGGTTGTAGGTAGCAGCGTTTCTGAATCCGGCTGGCATGCTCATGGACCCTGTGCCAAACGTGGCTGCAAGATAGGCGGGAGAGGAGAGGACACTCAATCTACAAAATATCACATCAGTTACACAGAGCTTACGCTACACGATCACTGCTAAGTGCTAACGCAGACCACAAAACATCTGAAGCACCCACCTAGCCACCTAGTCTAGCTATAATCACACCTGACGCCAGGTTAACATTTGCACACAACCTGAACGAAAAACACCTTTACTGAGCAGTGTACAATTAAACACAATTAAACACAGAAACAATCACGGCAACAGCAGAAAAACGACTTTGTGACTAGAACGAGTCTCAGAGACTAGCTCTATCCATAACATAACCAGCATCTAGCACACAGTTACAGTACTACAGCACTCAGGGTATAAGCAATCTTAGCAAAGGCAGTGTACAGAATCCAGGAGGGTGAAAAACTATAAAAAGCTTACAGTCAAAAAAAGCTTACAGTTGTGCAGTTCAAGGATACTCTTAAATGGTTATCTGGCAGTTTGATGTCCTTTCAACACCAGTTTATAACCTCAGAGCTCAGCTGGAGGACATACACCCTGCCAACAGCTATAGGCTGAAAATCTACGACTGTTAGTTAGGCTATTTCTCTTGGCCAGCAGGGGGCAAGAAGGGGTAATCGGCGATGTCACATCACTACAGTCTGGGAGCGTTAGTGGGGAGGGGGGGGAATTGGTGAGGGCAGTTGAGGCATCAGGACCCCCACACTCACATATACAGTAGAAGTAGCACTGGGGTCAGAGTTCAGGGGACACAACACATGCAGTCGGCGAGACAGTCACAGGATGCTCAGGGGAGCTCTAGGAAGCACTGCCACAGCCAAGACACAGGGAGGCAGAAAGGAGGGAGAAAAGGAGTGAGCTGGAAGGGGAGGAGGGAACCTACCAAAGTGGGCTGGAGGGTAACCCTGCCCATGCAGAGCCCCCAACAGGCCTGTCGAGCATCACAAGAGCAATCAGACAGAACCATCATAATTTGCACGTAGACATACATACGCACACACCTTCACGCTTATAACAGAAACACTCAGTCATCAACTGTTACTACTTCGACTATATCCTCATTTAGCTACAGACTATTGTTAATGAATAATGCTGCTGTCTTGTAGCAGCCAAGCCCCAGGCAAAATACTTACTTTAAGATGAATACAATTAGATGAAGTGAAGGCATCTGGTTCATAACCTCATTATGCCCTCTAATGACCATGACCACGAGTCCTCTTACAGGGTTTCAGGTGGTCAATCATCCTCTGTAAAAAGTAATCTAAGAATATGGACTTGTGAGATTTCGGTTGACTGCTAGGCTATTCTTTGAATTTTGCTACAAAGAAAATATTTTACATGATCACCTGCCTCAGTTAATTTGTGATATTTTAGCATGACTTTGGAATATAGCTGCCATCTGTGAAACACGTTTTTCTTCCGCACTACCTCAAAATGGCCGCTAACCACGACAGCTAGATCGGCTTTAGTCATAGAGATGTACTTCAGAGCTCATCAACCATCTTTGCAATGGGCCTGCACATGACAGGTTTTGGGTTAAGTGCACCCTCTAACTCAGTGGCCGAGTCCGAATACCCGTACTTGCGTTCTAAATAGTATGTTGATTGGGTATGCGCAAAATTGAACGTTTTAGAGTATGTGATATTTCGAAAACGTAGAAAGCTTAAAATGCCAGGATGTCATACTCATTTAGGCTTTTCATCAAGTACGAATTCTCTGCATGCTACTGGGGAAGATAATTGTCTTTTCAGACTCCCACATGTATTTGACAACAGCTGATAATCAGATGATCTGATGTGATGTACGAATGGCAGGGAACAACCCAATTGCACATTACATGACACCTAAGTACGCGTGTGTCTAGTATGCTGATATCTGTTGCTTAGTGCATAAAACAGTTTGTTCTAAACAGTATGTAGTAGGGTTAGTACATAGTATAGAATTTTAGTAAGTAGTAGGCAAGAATGATTTCGGGCAAAGCCTATGGCTTTAGTTTCAAGTACATTGGGTATGCAAAACATCCGTGGCGTGTCCCCACCTGCTGCCGCCATAGCCGCTGCTCTCCCGTTGCTCTGGAAGGGGTTGGTGGTGGCTATCGCCGGGGCAACCGCTGCAGCAGCAAAGGGGTTTGTTGACGGACCTGGCAGAAGGAAAGAGGAGACATCATACTCATATCAGTTCATCTCTGAGTAGCTAAGTGTCTACTTCAGCTCTGTAGAAATTTACGGTCCAATTCTAATCTACCCCCTTCTCCCCAAAGTGTGGAATCGATCTGCGATGGAAAATGTTGTGTGTGTATATGATCGTATGTTTAGCACAAGGCTGCTTTTGTAATAACCTGAAGTGATACAATGTCTCAGTTTCAAGGTCAAAAGCCTTGTGTTGTATACATCAGTCACATACAAGAACCAACCATGCTTATGACTTGTTTGTGTAGCAGTATAAAAGAACTGAAAGGGAACCTCCCCTTCAGAGTTTTCATCAAGCTTGGATTGAGTTTGTGAACCTCTCCAGCCGTGATAATAAAGACAGATTTTTTTACTTAAGAGTCCTCAGTGGTGAATTTCCATGACACAGGATGTTTGATCTTGATGCCCCCGGACACTGAGATTCAAGAACATGCTCAGGCTGACTTTGCCGTGCTGATCGTTGCTGGTGGTATGGATGTGAATACCACCAGCAATAAGAAAGTTGTGTGTGAACTGAAATAAGTTCTGTGTGGACCTCGATTGATAATGTTACATAGGGATTCTGAGTGAATACCTAAGCAAGTTCTGTGGGATGTGTGATGTGTGGTGTGTGAAGATATGAAAGGGGAGATAACTATTACCAAATATGTTTTTTTGTTTGTTTTTTTAGGGGTGGATCAGCTTAATATTACAGAAAGATTGTTGCTTCCATCAATGTAATTGTCTTCATTTCCAATCCCCCATTTCTTTTTTAAAAGAATATACCTTTATTATTCCCCACAAACCCTACCACCCTTACCCCAATTGGAGTAAACTAATTAACAATAACATTTAGACTTCAACCTTCAGTTTATACATCTTATACACATTTTACAGACACAATCTATTTTACAAGAGTTATATTTAGTTTGTTTTTAGTCCTTCCTCTATTTCTGATGTCCATCCAGTTTGATTTCTATTTGTAACTGTGCTGTTTCACAACATTTTTGAACCTATATACATTTTACAGACCCCATATCTTTTACATTGGTTATCTTGTTATTAGTCCCACCCTTCAGCTCCATTCAACCCCTCCCATCCATCTCTTAACACCATCCATTTTGGAATTCTATTTGCCATATATTTTTAAACTGTGTTGTGATGCTTCACAAAAGTACTGAACCTTTCTATTCTCATAGCTTCTATAGATTGTAAATTAAAAATAAACATTCTTGCTAAAATAATTATTATATTACTAATTGATTGACTATGCCTTTTCAAATCACCCAGTATTTCTATCTGCAGCGTTAGTTCTACGCAAAGGTTGCAATTCCTCAACCATTCCTGGACCTGTGACCAAAAACGAGCTACATATGGACAATACCAAAATAAATGATCTAATGTCTCTGCCACCTCACAGCAAAATCTGCAGAGCTGGGAAGATTGTACCCCCATATATATATAACATTATATTGGTTGCAAGAATTTTGTATAGTAATTTAAATTGAAAAATGCAAAGTTTTGAATCCGGCGTTGTTTTGCGTATCAATTCATAAACCATGTGCCATGGAATGGGTACATCGAAAATCTCTTCCCAACCATTTTGCAATATATATGGCACAGCTGTCAGTTTATTGGTATATGTTTATATTTATCACACTTTTCTTTAACCATTTATATTCTTTAATGCAGGGCCGACATATAAGTTCCTTGTTTTTTCCCCTTCTACTTGCCTCTTCCATGTTTGTGGTAATGCTGCAATTAGTTGGTTGTAATTTTGGGTAGAGCAGGCATTTCCATATGTCTGTGTTAGCTGCATGTGTGACATAACTCCACCAGTCCTATTTATGATATCATTCACTAAAATTATACATTAAAGAAAAATGTATTTGAAAAATGTTTTTTTTTAATCAATTCGTATATTTGAGTTTAACCACAATATTTGTTGTATTATTTGTTCTGTCTTTTCAGGTGGATTAAACTGAAATTGCAATCAACTTTTTAAGGCTTGCTGAAAAAAATAACGATATTTTGGAGATGATTTCCTTTTCAAACAACCGAAAGTGAGCAGGTGTAATCTGAATAAAGGGAAAAAGGCCATTCTTGAACATAGGATGAGACATTCCTAACAATTTACTAGAGAACCAGATTGGATTTAAGTATAACTTTTGTATGACTGATGCTTTTAGTGAGGTCTAATGCTTTAATATTTAATCATTTCTGCCCACCGAATTAATATTAGTTATATAAATAGGCCCATTTAACTTTGTCTGGCTTGCCATTCCAAATAAAATTGAATATTTTTTGTTCATATAATTTAAAAAGCAGGTCACTAGGTGTAGGCAAAACCATAAATAAATAGGTAAACTGTGATGTGACTAAAGAGTTAATCAGGGTTATTTTTCCACAAATAGACAGGTATTTTCCTTTCCATGGTAGCAAGATCTTATCTATTTTTGCTAACTTTCTATAAACATTTATTGGAGTGAGATCATTTCTTTCTTTTGGGGTTTGTATACAGAGTATGTCCACATCTTCGTCAGACCACTTAATTGGTAAACTACACGGTAATGTAAAATTTGCATTTTTTTAGTGATCCAATACGTAATGGTAGCATCACTTATCATAATTTGGTTTCAATCCAGAGAGGATAGCAAAAGTATCTAGATCCTATATGAGGCTGTGGAGAGATTCTAATTGTGGTTTTAAAAGAAAACATGAATCATCAGCGTACAATGACACCTTAGTTTTTAAGCCACGGATTTCTAATCCCTTCATATTATTGTTTGATCTAATTTTAACAGCTAACATTTTGATGGCAATAACAAATAGATATGCCGATAGTGGACAACCTTGTTTTACTCCTCTAGATAGTTGAAAACTTTGAGATGTAGCCATTATTTACCATTTCTCACCTAGGGTTACTATACATAACTTTAACCCATTTTATAAGAGATTACCCAAAATTGAAATATTTTAGGCATTTACATTAAAACTCCAGTCGTACTTTATCAAAAGCCTTTTCAAAATCAGCTATGAAAACCAGGCCTGGTGTCCCCGATATTTCATAGTATTCTATTGTTTCCAGTACTTGTCTTAAATTATCTCCAATGTATCGTCCATGTAAAAAACCTGTCTGATTAGGATGAATAATAGCTGACAATACTTTTTAAATTTCTATGCGTCAAGCATTTTGCTAGGATTTTTGCATCACAACACTGAAGTGGAAGAGGTCTCCAATTTTTTTAATGGACTGGATCTTTATATATACACCACTTGGGTCCCGTTTCAGTAATAATGATATAAGACGTCCTTGTTGCGTGTCCGATAATCTAATATTTATATAGGAGTGGTTAAAACATGCTAATAATGGTCCTTTGAGTATATCCCAAAAAGTTTTGTATACTTCCACTGGTATGCCCTCCAGCCCTGGAGTTTCGTTTCTTTTTCCTCTAACTTATTCTGTGTCTCTATGGTACAGTTTTTATTACTATCTAACTGTACTGTTAGTCCTTAAATTTCCTTTGTTAATATGGACTCAATGATCTAAATTGCTTTTGTTTTATAGATGAGTACTGAATTGCATGGCCTCTAAAGGCACATTTAAAAGTGTCCCATACAGTAAGGGGATCTGCTGTTATCAAGTTATGTCTGAAAAAGTCAGTTATAAATTCTTCTGTCCTAGTTCTAAACAATTTATCATCTAGTAGGCTTTGATTAAATTTCCAATATCCCCGCCCACGTGGAATTCTGTAAGAGTAATATATATGCCAATTATGTGATGATCCGACCGCATTCTGTCCCCTATCAACACTTTTTAAACTTTTGGTGCCAGAGAGAATGGCATAAGAAAGTAGTCAAGTTGACTAGCCTGATTAAGCCTCCACCATGTATAGCTCACTAGGTCAGGATATTTAAGCCTCCATATATCCACTAATTCCAATATATCATTGACATTCATGATTTCCTTAAGTGCCTGAGGGTGATAGTTTGTAGTGTGATTTCCTTTCCGGTCCATGGAAGTATTTAAGACTGTATTAAAATCTCCCACCATAATAATAGAGTCTAGTGTTGCTTGTAGAGTTGATAAATTCTTATATATATTTTCAGAGAAGCTTGGATCATCATTATTCGGACCGTATAGGTTAATAAGCCATATCTGGTTAGTGTCCAATAACATATTTAAAATAATCCATCTACCTTGATGATCTGTTTCAACAATTGGCACATTTGGATCAAAATTACTGTTCATTAAAACCCCTTTTGAATTTCTTTGCCTGTGGGAGAAATATATTTTGACCCCCAGTCCTTTTCCCACAAAACTTCATCTAAAATTGTTGAATGAATTTCCTGTAAACAATAGATATTATATTCCTTCTCTTTTGGCCAGGTAAATACTGATAGTCTTTTCTTATTATCTGCTAAGCCATTCCAATTGTAACTGGCTATACTTATTTCACCACTTACCATAATGAGACAACTTTCAATTCGATTTATCAAAATATATGTTTGTAATATAATATATGTTCGTACCATTAAAAAGTAACATGATAATTGAGTGTCTATATAGCTGTATTATAATATTTGTATTGCTACTAAACCTCCAATTGGTCCCCACTATTCCACCCGCTAAAAGCCCTTATCCCGAGTTGGGTTGTCATCCCATTATATATAAATATTTGAGTCTGAAGTACAGGGAAAGAAAAGGAAAAGAACAGACTCAATGAGAACAGACTCACTTAATGGTGTCGAATGACCTCAGTCCTGACTTTCTGGTGAGGCCTGATCACCCTCGTAAGAAAGGCTAGATACATTGGGTGAGATTTAAGTATAATATGTAAATGCTGGTAAATATGAAGAAATGCATTGCTGTTGTTGTTGTTATGTTTGTTTCGTTTTTGTTTTTCTCACCAGATTGGGTGCGCTGTATGATCGGGATTTCTCCCTAAGGGTTAGTCCTCTAACTCCCTGACCCTGTAATTCTGCGGTGAGGTTCCCAATATATTAGGGGAGTATAAGCCAATTTGCAAAATGGCTTCAATAGTGTGTTGTTATTCTCTTGGACATTTGTCTTAGAAATGTGTATTAAGAATATTGGGAATGTAATAATTTGACATACAGTGAATAGTAATGCCCTAAACTGTTGTTCTGGTCTGCCCTCCGGTGACCGTAGATGGTATGGAAGGGACAATTTGACCGAGAACAGTGAGCCTCACCCCCTCTAACCAGCTGAAGTAATGGCGACAATGCTGTTCACTATGGCCCTGTCCTTCTACCTGAGACCCGAGTCCGAGCCAGCAACATGTGTACAGATTCCAGTCAAGCTATCAACTGCCTTTTCTCTCAGGAGTGCAGCATGAGTCCGGAGATAGTCCACGTGGAGAGAGATCACGTCCAAACTTCTCTCATGCTGCTGGTGCACTAGTCGGAAAATGGACAAGACAGAATGGACCATAAAGGATGGTGGTGGCAGCTCAGGTGGGAGATTGGTCTGCTTGGGAAAATTAGATTATTCCCCAGACATTGAAATCAGGACATTATCAAGGGCCACCCACTTTGACAGGTATGAGTTAAATGTGTAACATTTAACGAACTGTAAAGCTATCTGAAGAAGAAAATTAAGAAACGCCAGAAGAATGAGTGCCGGGAGGGAGGGGGGTGGTCAACCATGCCCGTAGTTGATTTAAGGTTGCCCAAAATTGTTCATTTGGGGTATCAGGTTGATTGTGAGGGGTCTGCACACTGCGAAATGTATAGTAATTTAGTCAAAAAAATGCATTGAGATACCGATGCCACTCGCGACAGTGTAAGACAGGGACAAATGGGGGCTGTGATGAGAAAAGTTAATGCTATAAATGTATGAATATAATGTATGTCATCATATATATATATATACACACACACAGTGCCTTGCGAAAGTATTCGGCCCCCTTGAACTTTGCGACCTTTTGCCACATTTCAGGCTTCAAACACAAAGATATAAAACTGTATTTTTTTTGTGAAGAATCAACAACAAGAGGGACACAATCATGAAGTGGAACGACATTTATTGGATATTTCAAACTTTTTTAACAAATCAAAAACTGAAAAATTGGGCGTGCAAAATGATTCAGCCCCCTTAAGTTAATACTTTGTAGCGCCACCTTTTCACCGATTACAGCTGTAAGTCGCTTGGGGTATGTCTCTATTAGTTTTGCACATCGAGAGACTGAATTTTTTTCCCATTCCTCCTTGCAAAACAGCTCGAGCTCAGTGAGGTTGGATGGAGAGCATTTGTGAACAGCAGTTTTCAGTTCTTTCCACAGATTCTCGATTGGATTCAGGTCTGGACTTTGACTTGGCCATTCTAACACCTGGATATGTTTGTTTTTGAACCATTCCATTGTAGATTTTGCTTTATGTTTTGGATCATTGTCTTGTTGGAAGACAAATCTCCGTCCCAGTCTCAGGTCTTTTGCAGACTCCATCAGGTTTTCTTCCAGAATGGTCCTGTATTTGGCTCCATCCATCTTCCCATCAATTTTAACCATCTTCCCTGTCCCTGCTGAAGAAAAGCAGGCCCAAACCATGATGCTGCCACCACTATGTTTGACAGTGGGGATGGTGTGTTCAGCTGTGTTGCTTTTACGCCAAACATAACGTTTTTCATTGTTGCCAAAAAGTTCAATTTTGGTTTCATCTGACCAGAGCACTTTCTTCCACATGTTTGGTGTGTCTCCCAGGTGGCTTGTGGCAAACTTTAAACAACACTTTTTATGGATATCTTTAAGAAATGGCTTTCTTCTTGCCACTCTTCCATAAAGGCCAGATTTGTGCAATATACGACTGATTGTTGTCCTATGGACAGAGTCTCCCACCTCAGCTGTAGATCTCTGCAGTTCATCCAGAGTGATCATGGGCCTCTTGGCTGCATCTCTGATCAGTCTTCTCCTTGTATGAGCTGAAAGTTTAGAGGGACGGCCAGGTCTTGGTAGATTTGCAGTGGTCTGATACTCCTTCCATTTCAATATTATCGCTTGCACAGTGCTCCTTGGGATGTTTAAAGCTTGGGAAATATTTTGTATCCAAATCCGGCTTTAAACTTCTTCACAACAGTATCTCGGACCTGCCTGGTGTGTTCCTTGTTCTTCATGATGCTCTCTGCGCTTTTAATGGACCTCTGAGACTATCACAGTGCAGGTGCATTTATACGGAGACTTGATTACACACAGGTGGATTGTATTTATCATCTTTAGTCATTTAGGTCAACATTGGATCATTCAGAGATCCTCACTGAACTTCTGGAGAGAGTTTGCTGCACTGAAAGTAAAGGGGCTGAATAATTTTGCACGCCCAATTTTTCAGTTTATGATTTGTTAAAAAAGTTTGAAATATCCAATAAATGTCGTTCCACTTCATGATTGTGTCCCACTTCTTGTTGATTCTTCACAAAAAAATAAAGTTTTATATGTGGCAAAAAGGTCGCAAAGTTCAAGGGGGCCGAATACTTTCGCAAGGCACTGTATATGTCACCGTCTGTAAATGTACATTCTGCCAGTGTCCGTGCTAAATTGGGGGTCTTAAATTCGAGTGATAGACTCAACATGAAGAACGGGCTGGATAATTGATCAATAGTTCTAATTATAATTTGGAAAGGAGCGAGAGAGAGCGTTGCCCCTAAACTGTGCGGAGAGCACAAAGTGAGGGGAGGGTGCACTGCTCATCCTGCAGATGGTTTCTGAAACTAATTGTAAGAATCCAGTGAGTCTAGGGAGTGTTCCTCTCAGAGAAACCTTATCTTTTTGTGTCCTCCGAGAGGGAGGTTATCAGAAAACCCACTAGATTGTAGCTTGGGCTAAACATAATTGGGCCATTGATAGTAGGGACTTTGTGGTCCATGCCCCAATCTCATTGTCATCAAGGGTGGTGTGAAATGATTAAACATGTATTCTCTCTCTCTTCCTGTTCAAGTCCATATTTATTCTAGGCAGCGTGGAATATGTGACTGATCATTGTTCCAGATGAGGGACTGCTGGAAACTGACTAATTGACTTGAGCAAGTTCTAGTATGTTTATAACTATATAAGTGGCCTAGCAGTAGTGATTTGTGCGTTATAGGTTAGATGGAATGATCTATGTGCAAATGTATGTGTGGCCGGAGGCAAAGTACAAAAGGGGGCCTGTCTCAGGGTGAGAAGGGTGAGATAGGAGTCACATGATAGATCTAATGTGAACTATTGCCCTATAACACTGTCTTATAGCTTCACTGTTTTATATCATTATATTCCCTCAATGTTTTTCCTCATTATATTCACTTATGAACATATTCGTCTTTGTGTATGAGAAGGATAATTATCCAGTTGACTGCGGCAGGCTGCCGGAATGTGCACCTCCTGATCTCAAGGCTTCTCCTGACTGATTAGAAGACCGGGAGATGTGTGGAGGAGTACAAAGGTTCTGGACTTGGGCTGGGACGATAACACCACCTGCCTAGCCATGGAGATTCATTGTACATCCTCGACTCAGGATGGGGGAGGGCTTGTTTTGGAAAACAATTCTACTACTTGACTGCACTTTGCCCGAAAAAAGTGGGAACACCTCTCGTAAAACCTGCAGCCTGACGAGGAAGTCTGAGTAAAAGCATGAGCAGGTGTTTTTAGAGCTTTCATTTTAGTGGACCTCAGCAGAACAGAGTCCCAAAGGTATAATAGAGTCAGGCTAAGGGAGAGTGGGAATTGTCATGTAATCAAACTTCGTTTTTTGCCATATATGATTATGCCTAGCTTAAAGCATTACTAATACTTGTCATATTTTGTGTTTCCTTTTTCTTTTCAAGTATTTTGCTGTCTTAGGAACCCGAAGGAAGAAGAGAAAGTCAAAAGCTCCAGCTGAAATGTCATTATCAGAAACCGCTAGAAGCTACTCTGGCAATGAAGACAGCGAGTGGGAGGTGACAGCTTGGCTGTCAACTATGTTTGGATCATAGTCTGTGAACCTTGCAAAATGGGCTATGTTGGGACTATTTGTCCTTGCGTGCGTGTGATAACATTGGAGAACTTACATAAATTAAATTGTGTAATGAAGCATGTGTCTAACTGTATGAAGCGAAGGTCTTAAGGTAAACCTTTCTACTGCAATGGTTTTACAAGTGTAAGCAATAAAGATTGCTTCATTTACTTTGACTTGGGAGTCCTTAGTGGTGAATTTCCATGATAGTTCACTCCCCCTCAGATCGAAAAGTAATGGACGCAAGATAGTGAGTTAAATATGAATAAAACTCCCTATAGTCCACGCGTACATCTATCCAATATTTTTAAACCCAAGGGTTTGAGTGAACTAGTGTAGTGCACACTGAAGGGGGAAGGGTAGGGATGAAAAAAAAACACAGAGTGATGTAACTCACCTCCAAAACCCTGGGGCATGCTGGACATGCATTGTTGTGCTTGGGCTGACGAGACTCCTGTCACAGTGCCAAACATCCCCCTGGGACACAACACAACACTGGCGTTAGAGTGACCCCATGGACTCACTGTGACAGAGGCTGCATCCCAAATGACAGCCTATTACCTACATGATCAATAGCAGTGGTGCTAAAAGCAGTGCACTTTTAGAGAATAGGGTGCGATTTGGGATCCAACTAGAGAGAGGTGAGAGGGCTGAGTATCATTTTTAAAAATAGATCTACTTGTTGCTACCAAGACGTTCGCCTTATATAATAAAAAAGATGTGAATGTAAGAAAGACAGACAGAAGGAACTCAAGGCATAGACTAGACGGTAATGGGAAGAGGGTGAATTCATCTGATGGTGTGTTCTCGTACCCTTGAGAAGTGCTGATGGTGTTGTAGACGCTGGTGGTGGGGGCCGACGAGCCGAACACGTTGTCCAGCTCGGCCAGCGCGGCGTAGCGGTCTGCCGCCGACGTACCCGTCAGCTGACTTTGGGGGTGACGCAGTCCTGCCGACGCCACCGGGGGGAGAGAGCCTGGAACCCCGCTAGGGACACTACCTCCTGAAAAAAAACATACAGGCTGGTTCACAACACAGGAGGGAGGGAGGGTACTTATTAGTAACTCCATTCGTCTCCCACCCACGACAGCAACACATCATGCCAACACAAAGGAGACCTGCTCCACACTCAAGCAACGTCACCATCTTCACAAAAAGCTGTGATCTAATTATTGTAGCTGTTATTTGTATGAACGAACGTATGTGATCTAGAAGTCAGAAATGGAATGCTGGAAGCGACTGGACCATAGTCCTCAAGGTGCAGGTCGGAATAGATATCAAAGCTCTAAGATACCCAAGTGCTAAGAAAGGTTTTTCCACACAGAGGAAACGATGTGTGACGATTCCCACTCTCCCTTAGCCTGACTCTATACCTTTGGGATTCTGTTCTGCTGGGGTCCACTAAAATGAAGGCTCTAAAAACACCTACTCGTGCTTTTACTCAGACTTCCTATTCAGGCTGCAGGTTTTACGAGAGGTGTTCCCACGCATATCACCCTCACTTCACCTCTGTTTTCAGGCAAAGTGTAGTCAACTAGTAGAATTATTGTTTTCAAAAACAAGATACCCCAGTGCTAAGAAAAGTTTTTTCACACAGAGGTAACCATAGCAATTCACGTGACAGGTGAGCTGACATTAGGACCAGACAGTGAGATGGTATGACTGAACAGATGGAGCACAAAAGCGTTGCAATCCCAGAAAGCCCAATTCTAACAGCGGGTTTTTATGAGCACCTGGGGCAGTATGTATCAAGTGTCTCAAGAGTAGTAGTTGCGATTCAGGACCAGTTTTGCCTTTTAGAACACAATGAATGGGATTAAATGGAGAGGGGAGACCTGATCCTCGATCAGAAGTCCTGTTCCGAAATGCTTGATACATACGGCCGCAGATTTACATGGTTGTGTCTTAAGCTTGCAAAAGGTTTCTCTTGCATGTCTCGAAATAATGTCAAATGACTACTGGTTTTCTCAGGTTGACATATAGGGAGCTACTATACAGTGCATTCAGAAAGTATTCAGACCCTTTGACAATTTTCCACAATTTGTTTTGTTACAGCCTTAAATCCCCCCCCCCCCCCTCAATCTATACACAATACCCCATAATGACAAAACAAAAATCTGAAATATCACATTTCCATAAGTATTCAGAACCTTTACTAAGTACTTTGTTCAAGCACCTTTAGCAGCAATTAAAGTGATTCTTCTTGGGTATGAAGCTACAAAGCTTGGCACTCCTGTATTTGGGGAGTTTCTCCCATTCTTCTCTGCAGATCCTCTCAAGCTCTGTCAGGTTAGATGGGTAGAGTCGCTGCACAGCTATTTTCAGGTCTCTCCAGAGATGTGCAATCGGGTTCAAGTCCGGGCTCTGGCTGGGCCACTCAAGGACATTGAGTCTTGTCCCGAAGAAGGTTTTCATAAATGATCTCTCTGTACTTTGCTCTGTTCCTCTTTGCCTCGACCCGGACTACTCTCCCAGTCCCTGCCGCTGAAAAACATCCCCACAGCATGATGTTGTCACCATGCTTCACCGTCGGGATGATATTGGCCAAGGTGATGAGCAGGGCCTGCTTTCCTCCAGACGTAAAGCTTGGCATTCAGGCCAAAGAGTTCAAATTGTGGTTTCATCAGACCAGATAATCTTGTTTCTCATGGTCTGAGAGTCCTTTAAGTAACTTTTGGCAAACTCCAATTTTGGCTACTATGTGTTTTTTACTGAGGATTGGCTTCCGTCTTGCCACTCTACCATAAAGGCCTGATTGGTGGAGCGCTGCAGAGATGGTTGTCTTTCTGGAAGGTTTTCACATCTCCACAGAGGAACTCTGGAGCGCTGTCAGTGACCATCTGGTTCTTGGTCACGTCCCTGAAGAAGGCCCTTTTCCCCCCGATTGCTCAGTTTGGCCGGGAGGCCAGCTCTAGGAAGAGTCTTGGTGGTTCTAAACTTCTTCCCTTTAAGAATGATGGAGGCCACTGTGTTCTTGAGGACCTTCAATGCTGCAGAAATGTTTTGGTACCCTTCCCCAGAGTTGTGCCTCAACACAATGCTGTCTCGGAGCTCTACGGACAAGTCCTTCGACCTCATGGCTTGGTTTTTGCTCTGACATGCACTGTCAACTGTGGGACTCAACTTCGAATCTCATAGCAAAGGGTCTGAATACTTATGTAAATAAACAAGGTATCTATTCTTTATTTAACACATTTGCAAACATTTCTAATAACCTGTTTTCGCTTTGTCATTATGGGGTATTGTGTGTAGATTGATGAGGCAAATGTATTACTTCATTTTAGAATAAGGCTGTAAAGTAACAAAATGTGGAGAAAGGGAATGGGTCTGAATACTTTCCGAGGTTTTATACTCAGTGGTTGTTTAGTCATATTGTCTTTAGTCTTGAAAAAACAGACTTTCGCTGTTTGGACATGGACAGATCCCATTGGTGTACTTCTCAGGGGGGAAACAATGCCTAACACCCTAAATCCAGACAAATAAATGACTACAGTGGTTCCTCATTTAAACGTTTTTACATTTTGCTATGCTGTAATAAAGGCAAGACTTTTTTTCTTCCATTAGAACAGACTATGGTATTACTTATTATTTTTTAGTGTTGTACTGTTCCAAATGGGCAGAAAAATATTGTAATCTAACAGCACCTGTTTGTCATGCAACAGTTTCTCTTGCGCTTTTGACAATCATTTTACATGACGTCTAATTCACATATGCCTAAAATAAAATTAGAAAAAAAATAAATGTCCCTTTTTCAGGACCCTGTCTTTCAAAGATAATTAGTAAAAATCCAAATAACTTTACAGATCTTCATTGTAAAGGGTTTAAACAAGGTTTCCCATGCTTGTTCAATGAACCATAAACAATTAATGAACATGCACCTGTGGAACGGTCGTTAAGACTAACAGCTTACAGACGGTAGGCAATTAAGGTCACTGTTATGAAAACTTAGGACACTTAAGAGGCCTTTCTACTGACTCTGAAAAACAACAAAAGAAAAGATGCCCAGATTCCCTGCTCATCCACGTGAACGTGCCTTAGGCATGCTGCAAGGAGGGTTGAGGACTGCAGATATGGCCAAGCAATACATTTCAATGTCCGTACTGAGACGCCTAAGACAGCGCTACAGGGAGACAGGACGGACAGCTGATCGTCCTCGCAGTGGCAGACCACGTGTAACACCTGCACAGGATCGGTACATCCGAACATCACACCTGTGGGATAGGTATAGGATGGCAACCACAACTGCCCGAGTTACACCAGGAATGCACAATCCCTCCATCAGTGATCAGACTGTCCGCAATAGGCTGAGAGAGGCTGCACTGAAGGCTTGTAGGCCTGTTGTAAGGCAGGTCCTCACCAGACATCACCAGAAACAACGTTGCCTATGGGCACAAACCCACCATCGCTGGACCAGACAGGACTGGCAAAAAGTTATCTTCACTGACGAGTCGTGGTTTTGTCTCACCAGGGGTGATGGTTGGATTCGCGTTTATCAAAGAAGGAACGAGCGTTACACCGAGTTCTGTATTCTGGAGCGGGATCGATTTGGAGGTGGAGGATTCGTCATGGTCTGGGGTGGTGTGAAATGTCTGGGAACTTGCAGGTGCCTTGGTGGAAGAGTGGGATAACTTCTCAGAGCAAGAACTGGCAAATCTGGTGCAGTCCATGAGGAGGAGATGCACTGCAGTACTTAATACAGCTGGTGGCCACACCAGATACTGACTGCTACTTTTGATTTTGATCCCCCCCCCCCCCCTCCTTTGTTCAGGGTCACATTATTCCATTTCTGTTAGTCACATGTCTGTGGAACTTATTCAGTTTATCTCGCAGTTGCTGAATCTTGTTATGTTCATACAAATATTTACACATGTTAAGTTTGCTTGAAATAAACGCAGTTGACAGTGAGAGAACGTTTATTTTTTTTGTTGCTGAGTTTACTTATATCCACTAGGCTAATAAATAATACATGTTCCTTTCATGTATTGAATTAACATAAATCATGTTATTTCAAGTTATCCCTTTGGAGCGCATGCAAAAGGGATTTGGAGTTGTTGAACGTGAGTGACAATATATCACAATTGAATTGAAATGAACTGAATGGTGAGGATGAACAAGAAGAGGGTGATTGAATTTAGAACAATAGTGTAAGAATAGCTCTCCCTCTGCACACACATTTTTCGATGGATTTTTTACTTCGTCAGAAGAAGCCCTAACTGGACTGTAGCCTATTACTTACTAAAACTGTTTTTATTTTTAAGGTTTTTATTCTAAGAGAAACTAAAATATTATATTCCATAATATTCTTAAAATATATATGTTTACTAAATATACGCAAGGGATGTCTGTTAAATTAACAAGTTGATGGCGCAGCCATATAGCCTTAGCTACTAAGCACAGATACATAATACATAAATTAAACACCTTTTCAAGACCTGAACTATTTCATTTGTGTTTTATTTATTACATTTACTTGTGGAATGTTACCAAAAAGATAACAATAGAAAGAAACATTTGGTGGTAAAGAATCAGGCGGAGAATGCAGTGAAGTTGCGTACTTACTGTACAGCGCATTAACGCTGTGGGCCAGGTGTAAATGGTTTAGCAGCCTTTCCAATCATTTGGAATACAAAAGAAGCCATCCTCCCTTGATGGGCTATCAGCAGGACAATAGACTCTTGCCAAGTTTAGGGTCTTTAAATGTATTAATGGATGTTTGCGAGGCATGTCACTTCTCCCATCTCTTTTTCTAACCACATCTGGATGGATCCATAACAAATTACTATGGGAATAAATATCACTGAATGACAAAATTATTGGAATAATGTAGGAATAATGCAATTGAAGGCAACACATTGTTGCTTACTGAAACTCCCAAAGTCATCGAATTGTTATAATAGGATTTGAAGCAATAGCCTACCCACGTGTGGCCAACTATTTCAGCACTGTTTTATTTTCACTGAATCTCCATTTGGATATTGGTTAGAACCTGAATGTTAGGATTATTTTGCTCTTCACTAGCAGTCAATTAGTAACCTAGGCCTACTCCAGACCAGTCACTTAGTAGCCTAGGCCTACTCCCGACCAGTCACTTAGTAGCCTAGGCCTACTCCCGACCAGTCACTTAGTAGCCTAGGCCTACTCCCGACCAGTCACTTAGTAGCCTAGGCCTACTCCCGACCAGTCACTTAGTAGCCTAGGCCTACTCCCGACCAGTCACTTAGTAGCCTAGGCCTACTCCCGACCAGTCACTTAGTAGCCTAGGCCTACTCCCGACCAGTCACTTAGTAGCCTAGGCCTACTCCCGACCAGTCACTTAGTAACCTAGGCCTACTCCCGATCAGTCACTTAGTAGCCTAGGCCTACTCCCGACCAGTCACTTAGTAGCCTAGGCCTACTCCCGACCAGTCACTTAGTAACCTAGGTCTACTCCCGACCAGTCACGTTGTACAGCGACACATTATCCTAACGAAAACCCTGAGACCTACATAGGCTAATGTAAAATGCATTTTCATTTTTTCTTGGAATAGAAACACCATAATATTTATCAATTAAATTAAGCTCATTTCTAACAGTATAAACAGCACAACAAATACAGTAATTCATCATTTACAAACACATTTAACAATCCCATTGTATGCTGTGTGATGACATGCACAAATGTATGGATGATTGATTGATATATATTGAAGTAGGCCTTTATGCCAATAAGTAAGATACGTTAAGACAGCTACAGAAAACAGGACTGTTAAGCCTACAGTGCCATGTCATTTCAAAAACCATTCCAATAAAAACCTTGAACCCACTTGTCCCTGACTTTTCCTAAATGTGTGTATTTTACACACTAGCAGTAGGCCTACATTGAGATAAATACCATAAAACTTCCAGCGAATGTTATCCTCAATCTGCCATGAAGGTCTGCTGCACCATATGCATATTAACAGTAGAATAGCCGGGACCCGATGAGTTGACTACCAATAGCCACCAGTCTAATAAATCAATGTAATACATTGCTCAAAAAACAAAAGGGAACACTTAAACAACACAATGTAACTCCAAGTCAATCACACTTCTGTGAAATGAAACTGTCCACTTAGGAAGCAACACTGATTGACAATACATTTTACATGCTGTTGTGCAAATGGAATAGACAACAGGTGGAAATTATAGGCAATTAGCAAGACACCCCCAATAAAGGAGTGGTTCTGCAGGTGGGGACCACAGACCACTTCTCAGTTCCTATGCTTCCTGGCTGATGTTCTGGTCCCTTTTGAATGCTGGCAGTGCTTTCACTCTAGTGGTAGCATGAGACGGAGTCTACAACCCACACAAGTGGCTCATGTAGTGCAGCTCATCCAGGATGGCACATCAATGCGAGATGTGGCAAGAAGGTTTGCTGTGTCTGTCAGCGTAGTGTCCAGAGCATGGAGGCGCTACCAGGAGACAGTACATCAGGAGACGTGGAGGAGGCCAACAACCCAGCAGCAGGACCGCTACCTCCGCCTTTGTGCGAGGAGGAGCACTGCCAGAGCCCTGCAAAATGACCTCCAGCAGGTCACAAATGTGCATGTGTCTTCTCAAACAGTCAGAAACAGACTCCGTGAGGGTGGTATGAGGGCCCAACGTCCACGGGTGGGGGTTGTGCTTACAGCCCAACACCGTGCAGGACGTTTGGCATTTGCCAGAGAACACCAAGATTGGAAAATTTGCCACTGGCGCCCTGTGCTCTTCACAGATGAAAGCAGGTTCACACTGAGCACGTGACAGTCTGGAGACGCCGTGGAGAACGTTCTGCTGCCTGCAACATCCTCCAGTATGACCGGTTTGGCGCTGGGTCAGTCATGGTGTGAGGTGGCATTTCTTTGCGGGGCCGCACAGCCCTCCATGTGCTCGCCAGAGGTAGCCTGACTGCCATTAGGTACCGAGATGAGATCCTCAGACCCCTTGTGAGACCATATGCTGGTGTGGTTGGCCTTGGGTTCCTCCTAATGCAAGACAATGCTAGACCTCATGTGGCTGGAGTGTGTCAGCAGTTCCTGCAAGAGGAAGGCATTGATGCTATGGACTGGCCCGCCCGTTCCCCAGACCTGATTCCAATTGAGCACATCTGGGACATCATGTCTCGCTCCATCCACCAACGCCACATTGCACCACAGACTGTCCAGGAGTTGGCGGATGCTTTAGTCCAGGTCTGGGAGGAGATCCCTCAGGAGACCATCCGCCACCTCATCAGGAGCATGCCCAGGCGTTGTAGGGAGGTCATACAGGCACGTGGAGGCCACACACACTACTGAGCCTCATTTTGACTTGTTTTAAGGACATTACATCAAAGTTGGATCAGCCTGTAGTGTGGTTTTCCACTTTAATTTTGAGTGTGACTCCAAATCCAGACCTCCATGGGTTGATACATTTGATTTCCATTGATAATTTTTGTGTGATTTTGTTGTCAGCACATTCAACTATGTAAAGAAAAAAGTATTTAATAAGAATATTTCATTCATTCAGATCTAGGATGTGTTATTTTAGTGTTCCCTTTATTTTTTTGAGCAGTGTATATACAATCACAAAGAAGTTCATTCATATTTTGTTTAGGGAGGTCATAAAAAAACATGGTGCTAAGACAATTTATTTCTAAATAACAGAATAGCGTGTTTTAACATTTATTGATCTGTGCTGTAGTAGCTGAGGCTATGGCGGCACCATGAAAATGAAATTAACTTGTTCATTTAGCAGACATCACATGCTTATATTCCCCAGGCTTTTACAATATGAATGATGGAACACAACAGAATAAAAACAGAAAGGATATTTTCCCCAAATGGGTATTTGCTGATTGTCATCAGTAGGCATGGAGCTGTGGTTATTCTAGGATTTTTTAATTTTTTTTAAAGGAGAAACCATCTGTAAAACATTTTGTGTTGTTTGGCAAAACTAGCTTCATTAAAAACCTTGGAATATGCTCTTTCGGATAGGGTATAGCAATCAAAACATCTGGTCTGCATGGACCTCTGTAGAATTATTTGGAAAAGTAAGCAAGCGCCAACAAGCTTCAAAAAGACACCCTCAAAGCTGCCCTCTAGTGGTTGACAGTAAAATACTATGACGTCATTCACTCCAAAATGCCATACCATTCCGCAGCATCCTGCAAGCTGTGCTATTATACAACTTTTAAATGAGGACCCACTGTACCTGCTGGTTGTGAAAGGATGGGACCTGGATTTGATCTATTCTACACCATGCATGAGCTCATCATCCCCATCCCGATAGCAATCTCACTCTACTCAACAAATCTTGAAGTCTGCGAAACACAGTGGAGGCTGACTCGGAACAGGGAGAGGTTAACCTTGCTCCGTTTTTTTTGTCAGAGCTAAAGATGGTGTCCAGGTCAGCCAGAGCTGCGTATCTATCGGTGGGGACGCTAGTAGTGCCTCTGTCTCGGTCTTTCGCCCCATTGGGCGTTCCTGCGGTGGAGGAGTTACTCTGGCTCTGGGACTGGGAGGAGGAACTGAAGCATCCAAAGTCGACGCTTCGGAATTTGGGGAAGTGGTAAAAATGTGCTAAATTGCTATCGTTAGCTAGGCCTCCCCCGAGGAAATGCTACCTGCGAGAGAGAAAGAGATGACAGAGGAGTCACACAACAGGGGCCTGGGGGTGTGTGTGTTCCTGACTGCGCAGTGTAAATCTAGGGGGCTGGATTGAACACTGTGTGCTACTGGAGGCAGGCAGCATCAACAGAACACAGCAGTGTCATCTTTCATTTAAAACAGCACTGTGCTTCGTCTGACCTGAAATCAATGGAAAGGAACTACATTATACTGCCGAGTAGTATAACTGTCAGATCTAAAGGAGTCAACGGTGTCAGACTTGAAATGAGCCCAACAGCACTCATGGTCCTTAGTCTGACTGTACCAAGAGCCACACAGTAACTTCAAGTGTGTTTGTAGGATGATCGTAGCCTTTCTTAACAATCATCTTACCCTGAGGGTTAGTTAGGCACAGAGACGGAGGTTGGTCACTGTCTGACGAAACGGCGTGAGAGAGTTGAAGTAAAGAAAGAGAAGGAGCATCACTTCACTGGGAGTGGTTTGAGGGTAGAACCTGACAGTTTCTATGGAATAAGAAATCCTGTCTACTCTCCTGTCTGACAAATTAACATACCTACAGTGAATCATCGAATTGCCTACACTGTTACAAGATCTTAGTACAATACATAGGTGGAGAAATATCTTTAGATTAATAATCTCAAATCATTCTTAAAATGATCTTCTGCAGGATAAGAATTCCAGAGGCCAAGGTAATAATTGCCCATATTTTCTTCCAATAGCTGGCTGCAGTTTAGACTGCATGACATCATGTTAGTTTGCACCAATGTCCCTGTACTTCTGGATATGAACAGGTCAGCAAACGTCAAAGAGCATACAACACACGCATCCAGACAGACAGGCACACACACATCAATAGGAACAACCATAGACACTGATTTGGGAAAATCTTTAGAGCCTACCAGACAGACAGAGGGGAGAAAGGGCAGTTAAGTGTTAGCTAGAGGCTGAGCCCAGTGAGAGAACTTACTGTGAGCACCTGCACCCGGGTGAGGGAGAGCAGTGCCAGCGGTGGCAAACTCACCCACACTGCGGCTGGATGAGAGGGACGTGAACGCTTGCAGCCAAAACAGGAGGGGGGCGGAGGGGAAATGAGTACCAGAGAGACAGGGTGGGGGGAAAAAGAGAAAGAAATATAAACCAAAAGGGGGAAGAAAGTGTGTGAACATCACCCAAAAGCAAAATGAAATCATAACGGAGAGAATGGAGTCAGTGTTAAAGCGGAGGCCAGGCAGTGTGGTGGTCAGTGTGAGTGAGAGCAGGAGGAGCCTTGAGAGAGAGGGGGGTGCATCTCCATAGTCTAAAGTGGTTTCCTCTCATCATCTGCACAGATCTGGAAAACATATAGGCTAGTTGAAAGCAGACATGAGAGATAGAGGTCTAACTGTACATTTGTTAGATTCTTTCAGATCAGTGCGGATGAAAAAAAGGAGACAAGGAGAGGACGCCACTGTAGTGTTGAGATGCACCCAAAGAGCAGTGCATTCCCATTCAACACCGTGTAGAAGTCAAGAGGTCATCTGCAGACTGCAGGCATTAGTCTCCAACAGAGGGCAGTGTGGTACATTCAAAAGTAATTCCCTTGACTGTGGGTGGGGAAACTAGCCAGTGAGTGAGCGTATGTGGCTTGAGCAGCCAGCCAGCTAGCAAATACAGATAATGAGAGTGAAGAAATGAATGGAGCGGAGTGGAGCCATGGACCAGGACGGTGAGAAGTGAGTGACATAGATGTCCATATGTGTTTGTTTGTCTATGTCCTAACATAAACACAGACAAAACGGACACAAAAACAGGTCACGACAGGTGAATGGAGCATGCTCTACCTGTATGTGAGGTCTGGAAGGGGGCTTGGGGTGCAGAGGGGAAAGCACCCGATGGACCCGCACTCCCAAACGCATCAAAGTTAGCAAAGTCTGCGTGTGCGTTCTGAGCAGCTGGAGGTTTGTAGGAGGGTCAGACACACGAAAAACAAAACAAAAGGACAAACAAAACAGGACACAATGAATGAGATGATTAATGGGATGCACATAACACATACTGCATCCCAAATGGCACCCTCATCCTATCCATCCACTGCTTTTGACCAGAGCACCCTGGTCTAAAGTAGTGCACTAAATAGGGTATAGGGTGCCATTTGGGATGATCCGACCGAAATGACACATTGAGAGATATGGAACTAAACTAGATGGAGCTAATGACAGACTGGCACCAGATGACAATGACAAACCAAAAACGGATGTGATGATGACAGGTTCACCTTCTCCTATAGGGCACCGCCCTGAACCTAAGCTCATGTTCCCTTCTAGTGTGTGTGTATGTCGCTGTCTGGGTTCAACGTTACACCCATTTTAAATCTAGCATAGGTGGGCTTCCTGTGAATCTCCTGATTTATTTTGTTGAAGTAGTAGAAAGATAAGAAAGGATTGCTAGGTATAGTGCTTTTTGATAAGGGTGTAGGTTATTGGCCACTTAAAATAGGATTTAAAAAATATATATTAAGTATCAAATTGTAATGTGCCTTTTTTGAGTGAGTGTGGGTGTGTCTTTAAGCCTTGTGTGTGTGTGTGCTTGGTGCTGCCTCTCTGCCCACACTACATGAAGTTCGAACTTTATAGCTCTTTGAGGATGAGAAAACATGATCCTCTGAGCAAACACAAGCTAACAGCTTCACACTAGCCTCATTAGTAACCATGGAGACTGACGGCCCAGAGCCCTGTTAGACTTCTATAGTGTCTGGCGATGCTTTACATAGACCAGTGTGATGGACAACAGGCGGGGGGGGGGTTCTTGTCAAGGAGTAGTAAGAAAAAGTGATGGCCAATACTCTTGAAATTAAGAAAATGATAGTCTAAATCTTCTTCCACTACCATAAAACACTTTGGACAGCTGAAGAAAGCATCCAAATATTTTTCAGGAAAGTTACTTTTTATAATTCCATAAGTATGAGTGTATCATTGAGTATAAGTATCATTGACCATTTAAGTCTATCCACTATGCAGTAGATGTAACCACCGTGCCTGGTGTTTTTCTGACTCAAGGTGTAGTGACCGCTCCAGGGACCGGTGCAGTTCATGACACTCCTCCTGCTTACCTGGGTGGCTGTTGAAATGTGCAAAGTTGGCAAAGTTGGCTGCCAAGCCTGCTGTGGTCTGCGAGTGGGACGGAGCGGCGAAAATGTCTCCGCCCAGGTCGCTGAGGAGGTCAAACTTCTTGTCGTGGAACTGCTGCTGCTGGCTCAGCTGGAGGGCCTGGGCCGCACGGCTCCCCACCGGAGACTGCAGAGACACAACAGGGCTGTGTTCATTAGGGCATGACATAGCAAACAGACTACAAAAACACGCATTTCTTATTGGACAGAAGTTCAGATGGAACTTCCCTGATTCACTCCATTTTGTGCTAAACATGACTGTTACCTCAAAGATATATCTGCACTTCACACTGGTTATCTTGTTGAAACCAACTCACAGAGATATATTTAGACTACTAGAGCCAGAAGGGTTTCCTGAACACATGACCAGAAACAGCTTCTATCTCAAGGCCATCAGACTTAAATAGCAATCACTAGCCAGCCTCCACCCAGAAACCTGCCCTGAACTTAGTCACTGTCACTAGCCAGCCACAACCAGGTTACTCAACCCTGCACCTTAAGAAGCTGCTGCCCTATGTACATAGACAAGGAATCACTGGTCACTTTAATAATGTTTGCATACTGTTTTACTCATTTCATATACAGTACCAGTCAAAGGTTTGGACACACCTACTCATTCAAGGGTTTTCTTTATTTTTACTATTTTCTACCTTATAGAATAATAGTGAAGACATCAAAACCATGAAATAACATATGGAATCATGTAGTAACCAAAAAGTGTTAAACAAATCTAAATATATTTTAGATTCTTCAAAGTAGCCACCCTTTGCCTTGAGAGCTTTGCACATTCTTGGCATTCTTTCAACCAGCTTCACCTGGAATGCTTTTCCAACAGTTTTGAAGGAGTTCCCTCATATGCTGAGCACCTGTTGGCTGCTTTTCCTTCACTCTGCAGTCCAACTCATCCCAAACCATCTCAATTGGGTTGAGGTCAGGAGATTGTGGAGGCCAGGTCATCCGATGCAACACTCCATCACTCTCCTGCTTGATTAAATAGCTCTTACACAGCCTGGAGGTGTGTTGGGTCATTGTCCTGTTGAAAAACAAATGATCGACCCATCTGATTTGCGCTTAGTGGGACTACGATTGCTGCAGAATGCTGTGGTAGTCATGCTGGTTAAGTGTGCCTTCAATTCTAAATAAATCACAGACAGTGTCACAAGCAAAGCACCCCCACACCATCACACTTCCTCCTCCATGCTTCACGGTGGGAACTACACATGTGGAGATTATCTGTTCACCTACTCTGCGTCTCACAAAGACATGGCGGTTGGAACCTCATCAGACCAAAGGACAGATTTTCACCGGTCTAATGTCCATTGCTTGTGTTTCTTGGCCCAAGCAAGTCTCTTCTTCTTATTGATGTCCTTTAGTAGTGGTTTCTTTGCAGCAATTCGACCATGGCCTGATTCACACAGTCTCCTCTGAACAGTTGATGTTGAGATGTGTCTGCTACTAGAACTCTGTGGGCTGCAATTTCTGAGGCTGGTGACTAATGAACTTATCCTGGGTCTTCCTTTCCTGTGCCAGTCCTCATGAGAGACAGTTTCATCATAGTGCTTGATGGTTTTTGCGACTGCAGTTGAAGAAATGTTTAAAGGTCTTGACATTTTTTGGATTGACTGACCTCCATGTCTTAAAGTAATGATGGACTGTCATTTCTCTTTGCTATTTGAGCTGTTTTCGCCATAATATGGAGTTGGTCTTTTACCAAATAGGGCTATCTTCTGTATACCTCCCTACCTTGTCACAACACAACTGATTGGCTCAAACGCATTAAGAAGTAAAGAAATTCCACAAATTAAGTTTTAACAAGGCACACCTGTTAATTGAAATGCATTCCAGGTGACTACCTCATGAAGCTGGTTGAGAGAATGCCAAGAGTGTGCAAAGCTGTCATCAATGCAAAGGGAGGCTACTTTGAAGGATCTCAAATATATTTTGATTTGTTTAACACTTTTTTGGTTATTACATGATTCTATTGTGTTATATCATAGTTTTTATGTCTTCACTATTATTTATTCTACAATGTATAAAATAGTACAATTAAAGAAAAACCTTGGAATGAGTAGATATATATATATATATACATACATACATACACACACACACACTATTCAACGTATTCTACAGATATACTAAATATTCTATCCACATACTGTCCACACATCACACATACTCCGGACTCCTAATATTTATATGTTTCTTAATTCCATTCCTTTACTTTTAGATGTGTGTGTATTGTTGTGAATGGTTAGATATTACTGCACTGTTGGAGCTAGGAACACAAGAATTTCGCTACACCCACAATAACATCTGCTAAATATGTGTATGTGATGAATAAAATTTGATTTGGTTATGGAAAAAGTTGTATGGCCTGTTATCAGCCAGCTGAGTAACCAGTATGTGTGTGTCTTACCTGACTGGGTGTGTGCTTGTTGAGGTGCAGGGTGGGGGCGGACTCCCCGAGCAGTGTTTTGAGGGGTCGGACTTCGGGAGTGCTGCTGGTGCTGCTGGCTGACGAGCCTGAGATTGAGGCATGGACCGAAGCCACCACTTTGGCCTGCTCCGGGGGAACAAACCTAATCATAACAACAACGGTGTTCAATTGGTTACACAGCAACAGGGTTCAATTCAAATGGACTCCTATAACCCAGCATCTCAGAGTAAGAGTGCTGATCTAGGACCATAATGAATCAGATTACATGGACAAGGGGGGACCTGATCCTAGATCAGCACTCCTACATACAGCTCCTGAACATTAAAACAGAAAATGTCTGTTTACTGTTGGCTGCTCCTGTGAGAACATTTATGCTGCATGGTATGAGCTGGTACGAGGTAGACGGCAAACTAGATGTCATTGTTTTCGATGAGAGCACAACGGGAAATGACGTCAGCCGCCATGGTAGACCGGACTTGCCGCAAGAGTTCAAATATTGTAACTTTTTCCATCTATCATAGCGTTGTTTTCTACCAAATTTGCACTTCGTTTACTGTAATCACCATCACCATAGCAACGCATACCGTCGGGCTGGCTTGCTTTCTTGTCCTGCAATGCCGACTGGTATGACGGTTTTAACTAACGCATACAGTAACCTAGATATCATCCACTAAATACACGTGTTGTTACTGATGCAAAGTGCCTTGCTGCTCGCGGGCCAACTGCAGTGAGCTGCCAGTCTCCAGGGCTTCCTCATGCAGTGAAGCGAGGCACCCTAAATGGTGCCCTATTCCCTTTTTAGTGCACTCCTTTTGGCCAGAGCCCTATGGACTCTACTCTACAGCAGCCACTCACCATCTCTTCTTCTCGTATTTCTCCTGAAGGAACTCCTTGACTTTCTGGGGTTCTCTGAAGTCCGGTATGGAGGCCGTTCTGTCGTCGTAAAGCCCCAGCCATATCTGTTTGCATGACTAGAGAAGACAGACGAGAGAGGGGATGGACAGAAACGGCAGAAAAACGTGTTGGTGAAAAATGTAAGGTGAATAAAAGTCACAGGCTAATCAGAAGATGTGGTTCATCACCTTTAGAGAGGAAAAAGACAAACATGAAAAAAAGAGACAACCCTTCGACACCTCCAGGCAAAGACAGCAGCAGAATGTAGCACATTCAGGAACACTCTTGGGAGCCCGGAAATGGAGAGATCTACAACCAACTTGCACCAAAGTGCTAAGAGACGTTACAGTACACACAGACACCTAGGATTTTACAATTAGAAGCAGACAAACAGAACACATAATGAAACATAGACGGACGGCTGGACAGAGAGAGAAAGGAGACAGAGAGAGTGAGAGAAAGACAGGCACACACTATTTAAAAAGTGGAGAGACAGCAGCAGACAGTAAAGTCAAGGCGGAAGATAACATGTCCTCGAAGGCTTGTGTCGGTGTTTCCAATAGGCCTAGAATATTCTTCTCACATAAAGCACCTGACACGCATAGCCTGCAGAACAGCAACAAGGACAAGCACAGGCTCAATTTTCTACCACTACCTCCCATATCATCTAGCAGAAGCGCATTACTCCAATTTGAAATCCGCAGCAGATTAAAGTGTGTGTGTGCGCGTGTCAGGACCAACGTGTGGAACGCATGAGAAAGCATCAGAGCACCACCATCTCCTGAAAGAGCTGCTCTGTGTCTGTTTTGCCGTGGCCACCCAGTCGGCACGCCACCACGCTATTCTCAGCAAACACACAAATCCCACTTTACAGGATTAGGGGAAATATCTGTGGAATGTCACCCAAAACCAAAAGGGGGAAAGATGAGGCCGACCATATAGGATTCTGGAACACAAAGTAAGGAATTCCATGATCTAGGGTTAGAATAAGTTTCAGGGCATTGAGGGCAAGGAGTCAGCCAGCCAGCGCTCCTTAGACTAATGTGAATAGATTTAAGAGCTGGAGCTATGAAAGGTGGCCTAGCTTGGAGGACAATGGAAGTTGAATAGAAACATAGGCTACTAGCCTGGTTCCAGATCTGTTTGTGTGTCTGGCCATCACAATGGTCATAGAGGTCAGAAAGAGAGCATAAACAGATCTGGGACCAGGCTAGAAAAACACTTCATCATCATTATAAACATGGGTTTCTGCATTCTAGTCTCCATCAGGGTGCTAAGAACTGGAAGAGCTGGACAGTGACAACAGAAAAAAAAAAAACTGTTTGCTTCCCTTTGGTTCCTAGTGAATACGACCCAGGCAGACATCAGCCATGATGACAACAGTCCTGGGAGGTCTGTGGGGCCTGGTCGCCATGCCAGCCTACCTCATTGCCGTGTTTCTGGAGGAACTCGATTTCCTGTTGCGTGAAGGTCGTCATGGAGATGGACTTCACTCTGTGGGGTGGGTTCAGCCCTCGCCTGAGGACAGGAGAGGGAGGAGAGAAGAGAAGGGGGGAAGAGGAGGGGGAAGAGGGGAAAGAAGAGGAAGATGGGAGAGAAGAGGAATAGGAGGGGGGAGAGAACAGTGGAGAGAGGGAAAGAGGAGACAAAGGGGGAAGGGGGTTAATTAAATTGTAAAGCATCACACATGAAGAGCCCTCCCATTAAATAGGATCATAAGATCCAGATCCCTGTACCGACTCCTACTCAGACTGGAATGATTCATTAGGAACGTGCTGAGTTCTGCTGGGCTTATTACTGCAGAATCTGGGACAAGGACAGAGCAGAGACATCACTAGAGAGGAGGGCGAGAGAGAGGAGGGGGAGAGAGAGAGCAATTCTTCCCTTGTATAGCCTAACAAAACAGGGGGAGCGTGAGGGAGCGAGAAATTCTACCCTTGTATAGCTTAACAACACGGGTACTGAACCCCGGGTTGCCGTCACGACACACAAGACATAACTGTTAGTTCACTGATCTCAATCCTAAATGGTAGGCCTCGATCTAAGAATCAACACTTGTCTTTCAGTCTCATGCAAGGTTACTTATTAGGCAATGCTCGTTAAGTGACCTAGCTCTGCTACACTTGAAGGGAGTTAGCGTTAGCCTAGGTGTGTGTGTGTGTGTGTGTATGTATATATATATATATATATATATATATATATTAGTGTGTGTGTGTGTGTGTGTGTGTGAGAGAGAGAACGAGTGTTTGATGAAAGTGTGTGGGCTTTTAAAGTATGTGTTTGCATTCCCTTGTGATGTGTGAGTGAGCCCGAGACATCAGGGAGGCTGGTTTCCTGCCTCCATTTCCTGTGCACGGCTCTGCTCCTGTGTGCCTGTGTGGGCGTGCGTGCCATTTCAAGAGAGGAGAAAAAAAAGTCTGCTGAGGAACAGCTGAAACTGTAACCCGTGTCACTCAGGTCACCTGAGCCTCAGCATTAACGTTTGCTCTAGACCAGTGGTTTTAAACCTGTGGTCCAGGGTACTGCAGGTGTTCGGCAATTTTTTTATAGATGTTTTGTTTTTATGATTTTTTTTCTACTAATAATAATACAATTTTACATTACTTTTCACAATGCTAAATGTTTAAATTAATAATAGGCCTGTTCACATTCACTGCTAAAATGGACAAAATTTGAATGCCACGATAATGTAAAATAATCTGCGATTGGTAGTCCTCGCACACACCTCGCCTAAAGAGTCTCCATGGAGACCTAAGATAGATCTCCAAGCTGTAGAGAACTGGGAGGGAGAGAGCGATGCTGTGTAAGACTAGACTAAGGCAGATCTTCAATTATTCACTGCTCTTGCCTTTAGCCCTTTGTTGAAATGAAGGATGAGTCCCACCCAAATGGTAGAGCGCCTCAGTGTATGGCTATGGATCGCCCATCCATCTCCTTCCATCTTCAGTTCTATACAAAACCACTCAATCGCCTGACTGACTGGAGCCGCATTCAGAGAGCCCTGGTCAAAAGTAGTGACACTGGATTGGGAATAGGGTGTCATTTGGGACGCGACTTATGTTTTGGGTTCAATTACTGACCTATTGACAGACAATGACAAAGTAGGAAAGAGGGGTAGTTGTCGACAATTAGTATTAGACTAGCATTCGACTAGAGCCAAGTAATAATTTAGCATTGCAGTTACATCAATGGTAAGGTGTATTCAGATATAGTATTCGGCTTCGAGGTTTGTTTGTTTTTCACAAATAGAGTGACTGACACATCATGGTCACACAGAGATTACAGTCAATCTATATCACAAACAGACCAGGTCTTATTCACCAGACACCAAATGAAAGTTAAAAACGCAGAGGGAGTAGCTGAACTTGAAAAATGCTTGTTTTCCACTGCAAACTGTTTTTCTAAGGTGTGCAGTGCACTAATGAATGTGACCCAGACCAATACATGGATTAGATTCAGCCTGTTAGATCATTCCGACCGTGTTCATGCTGGCACAAAGTACAGCACACCCGACAGTGTAGTTGTGGCTACTAGTGTGGGGAACATTTGACTTTTCAACCTTTTCTCGCTCTACTCAGACTGGCCAGTTATCCAACCATGAGGGTGAAGTTAGTGTTTGTGTGTGACTCTCTCTCTCTCTGTGTGTGTGTGTGTCTCTGTGTGTGTGTGTCTCTCTCTCGCTCTCTGTGTCTCTCTCTCTGTGTGTGTGTGTGTGTGTGTGTGTGTGAAGGGGGGGAGCCTGGGGCACGTGAATGATCAGTTCAGTCTCATGAGGAGGAAAGTAGGTCAGATACTGGCAGAGAGTTCCAAACCCCTTCAGCTCTGAAATAGGATGGCATCCCACCGCAATTGAACAATTATGACACTTTTTAATCCCTCTGCGAGTGTGTGTGTGTGTGGTTACAGTGGAACATTTGATTTGCATACCAACTATTTTGTGTCTCTCTCTCTGACAAACACACACAGTATGTGTAAAGAGCTGAAACACCCAGCAGGGGAGTGTCTGTCATTAACACACTGACTCCTTCAGGATGAGAGAAAGAGATAAAGGGACTGGTAGTGCTGAACCCAGGTCCCAGCAGAGGCCATCTATGTAGCATCCTCAGCAGCCAACACCTCTGTAGTACTCAGGTCAACATAAACTATGGTTGGGCTCAGGAGTTTTTACCAATCACATGAAGTAACCAGAAAAGAATTCAACTAGGTCTGAGAGCTTTTCCTGGTCAGGTCACATGGTCAGGTCCTGGCTGACGTGGTCAGAAAATAACTGTGGTTCCTGAACTATGGTCAACTTTGAAAATTGTACCTTTATTTAACTAGGCAAGTCAGTTAAGAACAAATTCTTATTTTCAATGATGGCCTAGGAACAGTGGTTTAACTGCCTTGTTCAGGGGCAGAACGACAGACTCACCTTGTCAGCTTGGGGATTCGATCTTGTAACCTTTCGGTTACTAGTCCAATGCCCTAACCACTAGGCTACCAGCCGCCCCGTGTTACTATAGTAACTTCCTACTATAAGGAAACCTCTACAACAAACATTGTGCTCCTCCTGGGAAAAGCCTCTCCACCTTCATACGGAATGTGTTAACACAGTAGATTTAAACTCCACCCATTAAACATGCCACAGGCGGGAGGGAGAGGGGACGAGTTAATAACTACTCAAATCAGTTAGCCTAACTAACTGGCCTAGTTACCTACTCAAATCGATGACGAGACGAGACCAAAAACCAACTATTAATCTCGAGCCAAATCAAAAGGCATTAGGATCAACAGAAGGAAAGACCGCCACTATCAAGCATCAGTCTTATGAATGAGCGTTGAAATAGTTTTGCAGGTTGAAGTTGACCTTTGACCCAGAGGGTCTTTAAGGTAGGTTCCTGTAGAAGGGAAGGGGGGCTGGTCAACAAAGTAAGTGCCTGTGGTTAACAAGAGACAGAGCTCAGGAGGAGGATGGGTGTGGAACTGCTCACATTTCCCTCACATTCCTTTAGCTTCTCTTTATCCTCTCCTGAGGTCCATCCATCAGGGTGTGGGAAGGACAGACACGGCAGCAGCACTAAGAGCTATCCTATCAATAATACAAGCACCTCCTTAAATTATAGGCCTAAACCAGAAGCTTGTAATACTATCATTAGTACTAAAACTGTTTGAATGATGTCTGTGAGTATAATATAACTCACATGGCAGGCAAAAACCAGGAAGTGGGAAATCTGAGGTTTGTAGTTTTTCAACTCTTTGCCTATCCAAGAAATTTACACTAAGACTTCCACTAGATGTCAACAGTCTTTAGAACCTTGTTTGAGGCGCACACCGTGAAGGAGAGAATGAGAGCTGTTTCAACCAGAGGTCTGGTAGAAGGCCATGAGCGCAGTCAGGCACACGCCCGTGAGAGGTAGCTGCGTTCCATTGCATTTTTCTAAAGACAAAGGAATTCTCCGGTTGAAACATTATTGAAGATGTATGTTAAAAACATCCTAAAGATTGATTCTATACATCGTTTTACATGTTTCTACGAACTGTAATGGAACTTTTTGACTTTTCGTCTGGCCTGCGTGTCGTGAATATTGATTTGTGAACTAAACACTCGAACAAAAAGGAGGTATTTGGACATAAATTATGGACTTTATAGAACAAAACAAACATTTATTGTGGAACTGGGATTCCTGGGAGTGCATTCTGATGAAGATCATCAAAGGTAAGTGAATATTTATAATGCTATTTCTGACTTCTGTTGACTCCACAACATGGCGGTTATCTGTATGGCTTGTTTTTGTGTCTGAGTGCTGTACTCAGATTATTGCATGGTGTGCTTTTTTCCTTAAAGTTAAAAAAGAATCTGACACAGTGGTTGCATTAAGGAGAAGTTTATCTAAAGTTCCATGCAAAACACTTGTATCTTTTATCAATGTTTATTATGAGTATTTCTGTAAATTGATGTGGCTCTCTGCAAATCACCGGATGTTTTGGAAGCAAAACATTACTGAACATAACGCGCCAATGTAAACTCAGATTTTTGGATATAAATATGAAATTTATCAAACAAAACATACATGTATTGTGTAACATGAAGCCCTATGAGTGTTATCTGATGAAGATCATCAAAGGTTAGCGATTCATTTGATCTCCATTTCTGCTTTTTGTGACTCCTCTCTTTGGCTGGAAAAATGGCATTAACGTTTGCTCTAGACCAGTGGTTTTAAACCTGTGGAAAAATGAAAGTGTTTTTCTGTGACTAGGTACTGACCTAACAATTGTTTGGTGTGCTTTCGTCGTAAAGCCTTTTTGAAATCGGACACTGTGGTGGGATTAACAACAAGTTTATCTTTAAAATGGTGTAAAATACTTGTATGTTTGAGGAATTTTAATTATGAGATTTCTGTTTGAATTTGGTGCCCTGCACTTTCACTGGCTGTTGTCATAACGATCCCGTTAGCGGGATCTCAGACGTACGAAGTTAAACCTACTCCTGGACTTAAAAGCATGCTCATACAGAGTCCACCCTTAAAAATACTAATCTGGGTGTGGGAAATTGTCCCACGTAAAGTAATTTGATGTCTCTCAGTCAGCGCTAACCTCCTCTACCCTTCCTGGGAAGCAAAGTGAGAGAAGAAGTCAATTCGCAACTTCCTGCACTTTTCCACTTCCTGTTTAACCACCCTACTGTTGCAAAACAGGGCCAATGGGACATGCCACCACTTCCCCACACTAGAATCACACCAGGCTTCCTGCATACATAGAGTACCACGAGGTAGACAGCAAAACAGTCATTTCCCCTGCCTCCCACACATCTCTCTATCTCAGCAACATGACAGTCGCTAAGTCCTGCCAAGAAAGATTTGCATAAGACTCAGTTTAACCTCATAAGTGAAATGGATAGCCTGATCAGCAGAAAGGAGGATAGGTTAGATGAGGTCATTGTTCTGCTGGGAAACCAAATCCAATCCCACTAGTTCTAAAGATGGCCCAGCTAGCTATTGTGTTATTTAATTGGAACAAGGTATAGACCACTAGCTAGACAACATATTAATAACCTACCTGAAATGGCTAGCCTATACACTTTACAGTTTTGGCTACCATCTTGGGTTCTTTTTCACATTACACAGTCAGAGACAGTGTGAAACTCTTCAGAGGAGCCTGTGTGTCTGAGTTTAGAAAATAACTAAATTATCCCCCATCACAAAATGTAATACCAGAGCACAAGTGGGAAATTCACAGTGTAATCCCTGCAGAACTATTAGAGAGATGAGAGACGGAAGGGCCAAACTATGTCCATCTGCAAACAATGATTCTAACAGTGTTCTCAGTTGAAGTGCACGTGAGTGCACAAACACCTTAGGTGCCAGAACAAAGACATAAACACAGAGCACCCAGATAGACTCGACCTAATGATGCAAGTACGTACCTAAAACAGTGCCAATGTGTGTAATAAGAGAAAGGGGCTACTGTCCAACATTGGGGTGCAAGAAGAATTCTGACAGGGCAAACCCAACACGGAGACAGGGGCACCTTAAAACCAGACTGGGAAGCAGCTAACATGCTGGACTACACTGGGCACACGTTGATTTTGAACCTCCACAACAGATGCAATCTGGATACGTAGGTTGAAAGGTCAGGTCCAAACACATGAACCACTCATGGACATTTAGCTAGCTAGCTTAGCTAATTTGTCCTGGGTTATAAAGATTGGGTTGTTATTTTACTCGATCTTTGTAGAATTTTGACCCATTTTGAGTCACACAAAATTGTTTGTGTTTTCTACTCTGACAATGAATCCACAGATAAAAGGGGAAACCCAGTTAGTTTCTAGTAATCTCTCCTCCTGTAGCAGTAGTTGTAGTAGTAGCAGAATCAGTAGTAGCAGTAGTAGCAGTAGTAAGTAGCAGCAGAATCAGTAGTAGCAGTAGTAAGTAGCAGCAGAATCAGTAGTAGCAGTAGTAAGTAGCAGCAGAATCAGTAGTAGCAGTAGCAGAATCAGTAGTAGCAGTAGCAGAATCAGTAGTAGCAGTAGTAAGTAGCAGTAGTAGTAGTAGCAGCAGAATCAGTAGTAGTAGTATTAGTAGCAGAATCAGTAGTAGTAAGTAGCAGAAGTAGTAGTAGCAGAATCCGTAGTAGTAGCAAGTAGCAGAAGTACTAGTAGTAGTAGCAGAATCAGTAGTAGTATTAGTAGCAGAATCAGTAGTATTAGTAGCAGAATCAGTAGTATTAGTAGCAGAATCAGTAGTATTAGTAGCAGAATCAGTAGTATTAGTAGCAGAATCAGTAGTAGTATTATTCTTTGGACTTTATATGGCAGTTGGCAACCAACTTTAAGGTGCATTACTACCACCAACTGGACTGGAGTGTGGACCTCAGTTCAGATTTCAATCACCCTATGCTCCTAAAAACCAATGAGGAGATGGGAAAGGCTGGACTTGCAGTGCATCACGCATCAAAAATAGAACCAAGTTCTATTTTAGCGCCTGGCTACACAGACGCTCTTTAACACGCGCAAGCAATTTAGATGAAATGATTGAATAACATTGTATGTGTACATTCATTTTGCAATGCTTGCGAATGCAACGCAGGCGGTGTGGTCAGCATATAGGTCAGTCTCAATTCCCCTACTTCTTAATGGAGCTATTAAGGTCTTAATAGAGTAAGGGAGGGACACACACTTCCCCTTTTCTGCCATTATTAAGCTAACCATTATCTGCTAATGGACCATGACAGGTTGACCTCAGTGAGGCATTGAAGAAGGAAAGCGAAGCCCGGCGTCTCACTGGGCAGCATTGATGAAGTAATCAGGACATTACAATGAACATCTTATTGAATTAATAACCAATGTGGTTGTGTTTCTTTCTGAAGGTTACACAAGTGTCTCCACAGAGGGCATGGCAAACAGTGGTGGGCTTGTGTCCTAAGGGTGAGGCTGGTGCTCAGGAACTTGTGTCAAGACACTACAGAGACCGAGAGAGGTATTGGTTGCTAACCTAGCTCTGCAGTGTAGCCTATGCAAACTGGGTGCAATTGAGTTCAGCAGAAGGCTACAGCAAACCTCATACACAAACTATGATGCTAGAGAAGAATCTGCAAATGTACTGACTAGCACAACATGGGTGGTTTTAAGCCTAACTGTGTAAGCAAGAGAAAAAACTGAAATCCCCCCCCCCCAAAGACCTGAGAAGAAAGATGTTCTGCAAGTGATTATGAAAATATTAGCATAATGACATCATATAGATCTACTGCAGAATATTATAGGCTGGCAAAGCAGGGAGCGCTGGGTTCATTTTCATCTCATTTGTATGTCAGCAGGAATTATTTCAATGATGACACACGCAAACAAGCTTGCTGCTGTTGAAGACACCGGATGATCTTCAACATAGCTGCAAACCAGGAAATGGTGAACAGTACACCAGTGATGTCCTCTGTTTAAGATATGTAACAGGTCGTTCATTACCATGCATGCAACCACCAGGCATTGTCAGATTCTGAACAAACAAGGTCAGGTTGACATGAAATAGCTGCAGCACATCAAAAATTCTAGTTTTTTTTCTCTGCCTGTATGGTGTTATAAAAAAAATTAAATAAATAAATTATATATACACATATAAATATTATATATATTTTACACACATTTCCTCAACAATATTTGACATTGCATTATTCCGGTGGTAGAACGGAGGAGAAAAAAAACAGCTTCAGTCCCACTAATCCTCAAATCCCAAACTATACAGATGCTTGGTTACACAATAGTACAAGCCAGAGGTACAGCATCAACCTTGGATCACATTAATATTGTTAGCTAAATAGTGAGCCAGAAAATAGGTTTCAATGGGAATGATCAATAGTCAAATCCCTACCTGTATAGTTAGCTAGGTAGATGACACTTGTTTTAATGTGGTCAACTTTGCCTGGTTCGATAACTAGCTGAGTTAGGTGGTAGACTAAAAAATGCTAGCTAGCCACATGAGGAGCAAAGTTAGCTTGCTAGTGTGCAGGCTGGTCTCATTAAGAATGTTTACATATCTCGCATGACTTATCTCATATGTATATACTTTATACCGTATCTATTCTATACTATAAATTGCATCTTAGCCGCTCTGTCACTGCTCATCCATATATTTATATATTCTTATCCCATTCCTTTACTAGATTGTGTGTATTAGGTTTTGTTGTGGAATTTGTTAGATATTAGGTTTTGTTGTGGAATTGTTAGATATTACCTGTTAGACACTGCTGCACTGTTGGATCTAGAAGCATAAGCATTTCGCTACACTTGCAATAACATCTGCTAACCATGTGTATATGTGACCAATAAAATGTGATTTGAATAATACTAGTGAACATCTAGCAACCCAAAGGTTGAGTGCTCAAATCTCATAAATGAAGGATTCTAACTTAATGTATAATTTAATTAATTCAATCATTTAATTAATAAAAAATGTTTAAAAAAAAGAAGTCATAGAGCCCTACCTATTTTGAGTGTCCCGGATTTTCGTTTACTATGGGCGTGTTCGTAAATTCATTCTGGCTATCTACTCCGATTTCAGGGCCCTCTGAGTGTGCCAGAGCGCAGAATAAGTGATGAATTTACAATGCTCAACACCCGTTGAATATGGCCGGTGTCAGTAAAAGTCGGCAAAATGAATAATTCAATTGTTGCCAGTGGCACAGATACAGTCACCAACGCTGTGGATAACATGAAAACAGCTCTGCTAGGGCGAGTAAAATGGTCAGAATGAGATATTCTCTCATTTGTGTCTGGAAGTAGCTAGTAAGCTAGTCAATTAGCGTGGGTGCTTGACTACTGTTCTGAGGTCAAAACGCTCCGTTCAACCCTACTCCTCCGCCAGAGCGCCCAGTGACCGCTCTGAATGTTCTGCATTTACGAACGCCCCGAGTGCACTCTGGGCACCACTAATTTATTTACGAACACATCCTATGTTACGTCTACCCCTGAGACTAGGTTGCAGTGTGAAAAGACTGCAGCAGCAGGTGACACGTTTCTTAACTATAGAAAAACACACATCATAGTCAGACTTCTTGCCTAGACACTTTCACATCTAGCGGCTTACCAGTTAGTTACTACTCCTGTAAACTGGTTAACTGATTGGAGCCAGCTAACGTTAGCTAGCTACCGGTAAATTGCCGTTATGTGGCTAGCCACCAGCGAGCTTACTAGCCAAATAGATGATATCTGTATCTGGTTAGTTAGTAAACGATCATATTATTGTACTAGATATATCGCGAAAATCTGCCTCCATTTAGTTACCTATAGCTAGCACAGCAGACACCCAACTCACAAGACAATTGCGGTTCTAAATGAAAAGAGACGGGGAGGGGGTGGATAGCTAGCCTAGCTAACGGTTAGCTAGCTAACGTTAGTAAGTAGCTAGTTAGCAGACATGTTTGCGGCCTGTCAACGCGGAATGAAAATGTCACTCATTCAATCACATGTGTACCTACAGTATGCCAGAGCAGGAGGTGCAGACGAAAGACCCCACCGTCATGTTGGCATAGGTTGGGCCGCGCTGATCGCAGTCAAAGCACTTTCTGTTGGGAGGCAAACTCGTCATTTCTCTCAGCATCTTCAGGTGTTTCTCCTCCTGCTTTCTTTTCGCACTCGCCGCCATGACTGGGACAAATAGGGGAAGAAAAATAAAACCAGGGAAGGATGGGGAATTACAAGTAAAGGGAAAAGCTTTTGCTGCTAAACGGGTACCGACTCTGTCTGAAAGGAACGGAGTAGAGCGGCTACTTGTGCTGTCGGCTGAACGAGGAGTCACGCACTATCCGCGCTTAGTTTCCATGGGCAAACCAGCGCCACCCAGCAGCTTGACACTTATCATTGCATCATGTGTCCTAATTCCAGGCACATTCCTTTTCATCATACAAAGAGGAAACACCCCTCATCTCATACATCTTAAGATGTACATCTATTATTAGGGTATCATTACATTGGAACAAGAATTAGAGGAATAGAATAGTTAGAATAGAATTGAAGATGTCAGAGATGTGTAGAAGTTTGTATGTCACCTTAGGCGATTATGTGTTATACATTTCAATAATCATAAATTGCTTATTTATTAGTGGTGGAACACTATTTGAGAATGTGCTATTCTTATTGCTTTTCTTATCATTCAGGAAAAAACAGCACACAATGTTGAGTTACATATAGTGTGATGGACTACTGCATTGAAAGTGAAAGAAAAGGCTGCTGTGCCCATGTGAGTGACTGTGCTTCACATCCATGGCTCCTACTGTATAAAAACAAGTGCTGTTTATTGGAACATACATCACTGTGGCCAAGCTTCCTGCCATCCAGGACCTCTATACCAGTTAGAGGAAGGCTCTAAAAATTGTCAAAGACTTCAGCCACCCTAGACATAGATTGTTATCTCTGCTACCACACGGCAATCGGTACTGGAGCACCAAGTCTAGGTCCCAATAGCTTCTTTACAGCTTCTACCCCCAAGCCATAAGACTCCTGAACAGCTAATCAAATGGCTACCCAGACTATTTTCATTGCCCCCCCCCACCCCAATTTTTAAGCTGCTGCTGCTCTGTTTATTATCCATGCATAGACACTTTACCTCTACCTACATGTACATGTTCACCCACACATTGACTTTGTACCTGTACCCTCTGTATGTAGCCTCACTACTATTATTTTATTGTTGCTCCTTAATTATTAGTTATTTTTCAAATGTATTTATTTTTTACTTCAGTTTATTTTAGTAACTACTTTCTTAACACATATTTTTTCTTAAAACTGCGTTGTTGGTTAAGGGCTTGTAAGTAATCATTTCACTGTCGTATTCACCGCATGTGACAAATCAAATTTGATTTGAACTCCAAGGGTGACTAGGTCCCACTGAGTAGCCTACATCGGAGAGAAGATCTGCTTTGACAGCTTACCTTGGAGGACACTGGCTTAAAATAGGTCAAGAGTACAGGGCATATATTCATAAAGCATCTCAGAATAGGTGTGCTGATCTAGGATGAGGTTGCCCCTCTTGTCAATATGATTCAAAAGTCAAAACTTAGCCTTGATCAACATTCCTACTTGAGATGCTTTTTGAATCCGGGCCAAGAAACAGTCTCTCAATAGAAATGTATCAGTGCAGATAAATAAGTGCAGATTATCATTTTAAGACAAAATACAGATGAACATGAATGAGGATGCAACCCCTTCTACCCTGCTCTGTGATCCTAGTGATGAATATATTGGGATGTAGGCCTATTAGGGCTGGCCTACACTTCTTGCCTGCAGATAGAGCCCTTCATTCCCCTTCTAAAGGCTAAATGACTGCTTTAAAAAAGAACAGACGAGAAAGGAGGAAGCTAGGCCCACAGGTTCTGCTGCCGATGCTTCGAGGGACCAGGGAGGGATGATAGCACAGTTGGCATGAAGTGGACCAGATGGAGAGTGAAACGAGTGTATATTACACACCCACATGTAACATCACTGTTCAGCCATGCTATATTCTGCTTGCAATCACTACAGATAAAATATTCAATTTGTAATAATGAATTGCAGAATCCAAATACTTTCTGTAAAAGTAATTTGAAGTAATAGACAGATTACCCAGTTGAGGTCAAAGAGCAATTATCCAGTTGGTTCCCAACCTGTGCAAATAAATGCACAATAAAAGTGCATTTGCAAAGTGCCAAAACGGGTGTCTATACTGGTGTCAGACTTTTCATAGTAAAATACAGCTTTAATAAACCAGGCCAGACACTTAAGTCGAGTTCTCACTCCAAGTTCTGCCGATTGGTTGCAGTGGTATTAGCAGAGGATAAAAGAGGGAGCCACATCTCCCACTATGGATGTCAGGGACATTATCCTGGCAACCAATCACAGCAGGTGATCCCGACTAGCCCAAAAATGACCTTCCAATGTATAGTGTCGTGGATCCTACTCTTGTGATATCAATCCAGATATTTTGCACATTGCTAACCCATGTTTTTTTAGAGCAGACTAATGTCAACTGTTGTGGGACAGTCATACATTAATGAATAACACCCAATAATAAGCAGACAGGTTAAACCAAAGATGGTATAATAAACATTCTTTCAAGAGACATGCTCAGGGATACACATACATTTTGCTTTTAAATCAATAATATATTACACAAAAAAACATTATTTTGCCAAAGGACAGTCCTCTAATTTAAAGGGCTGAGCAGACCACATAGTTTGGAGGGTATCCCTAGGTTTGAGTTTATGAGTCTGTGAGAGGTTGGTCCTGATAGGCTAAGGGAACCGCTTGACTTTGACCCTCTGGCATGTCATGAGCTGTCATCAACTGGTGGAAGACATTATAGTGCTTGGGGTGACATGTCCTTTAGCTGCTGCTGATGGATTGAGGGTAGGAGTCCGAGCTTCTCCTCTGCTGCAGAGAAGTTAGAGGGTCTCCGGTTCTCAGTGCAGCCATAGATTTTCCTCAGGGCCACGCGTGCGGCCTCCTCCTCTGCAGCCAGAACTGTCTCCCCTGGAGCCTCTGCAAAAATCTTCTTATCACTGAGGACACAAACACACACACTCACTCAGTAGCATAATCAATAAACAACAAACTACCGGTAGAACACTACCACACACCTCTCACACTCCATAAGTAACAGCAAGAGTTTTTCCTGATCATCTGTCCCGACCAGGGAAAAAATACTTTAGGTCCTGGGTCACAGCGTATTCCTGGTCAGGTCTCGTGATCAGGAAAACCTCCTGGCTTTATCAGGAGGCATACGGATGGGAGTGGCCAGTGAGGCGTACCTGTACAGCCCTACAAAGTAGAGTGGGAGCACGGTGCCGGCACCGGCCGACCTGGTGAGACGAGGCTCTGGGAGGGCCACGTTCCTCTTGGACAGCTCCTCCACCAGCAGCCCCATGGGGTTCACCACCGACCACATTTCAAATAGGTCTTTACCTACCAACTGGGTGACCAGGAAATCCTGGTGGGAGAGAAGAGGGCATGGGAGGTGAGATCATCTTTAGATACACAAGCAATCTAATGTTCATTTGAAATGTTTAATCTTAACCGTTAGTTGGGTGTGTGTTGAAAGTTGTGCGGATCTTCCTCTTACCCGAAGGAAAAGGCCTGCTCTCTCAGCTCCACTGCTCTCCTGGAGTGCTCCGATCACAGCGAGGAACGTACTGTGCAATACTTCATCAGGGACAGGGAATTGAGCGCTCATAGTTAGGTCCTCAATGGCAAGGTTCCGCGCCACATGGCAAACTACTGGATGACTGGTCAGGTGGCTGACAATGGCAACCACTCCTTTGCTGGGCAGGCTAGGGAAGCTGGCCCTGCACCAGTCAGACAGGAAGCTTTTGGTGAACTCCAAGCCCTGTGTGTTCAGCTGAATGTTGTCCCCCAGGACCAGAGCGGCCGTTTCAGAGTCCACGCCGAGTGCCTGCCTCCTCTCTTTCTCTGACTGAATGTAACAGGGGTTCACGAAGGCTGTCTTCAGGAGCTCTGGGGAGAAGTTTTCTTTAAGGCGGCTGCTGAATGCCTGGACTTCTGCATGGTAGTCCCAGTTAGGTTTTTGAGAGCTAGGAGACAGAGCAAGGAGAAATTAATAACTATGACCACGGTGCATGAAATCAGTATGTACCTAAGATACAGTAGTCTTCTATATTGGCTATAATATAGTAATTTCAGCTAACGTTAACTATGAGCACCAACACAAATGGCCTTGACTTGATCCCAATGATACCAAGGTATCTTAGCTATCATTACCGTGGCTTAGGTGGTGGAAGCCCTTCTATCTTCAACTTTCTTTCCATCAAAAGAGTGTATGCTTTCATCCATCGCTTCTTCTCTCGGGTCTGTGTAAGTAGTACATTTCTACAAACATGATGATAGTGAATTCCAAACGTTAGCACACCACGACTTACAATGTATCCGGATGCCATGACAGTTTCTGACGGCGTGTAACAATAAATACGTTCCGGACAGCAACCCTAACGCGCTAAGTTTGTTCCAGTTTAGAAAATGATCAGAAGAGGGTTCCAACTTCCAACCATAGACGTGATTCCAATTTACATTGTAATAACAATATACATAACATACTAATGAAGTGTTACGGAGTAGTGACCAACAATTAGTTCAACTAGTAATTTAATTATATTTAGCAGTAGCTTGGTGTTTAATAGGCTACATCACATTGTGTTCAAAAGGCTAAATTACACATTCTTTAACATCTGACCCAAGAGTGATATGTTCTTGCAATTTGTAGTCTATTACATTTAGATGTGATAATTGTTCATGACGTAGTTTGGAGGTTGTGAACTACTTTTCCTAAGTAACTTTAGTTAATGATGCCATATTTTTCTTATGGGTAGCTTTAGCGTATCTTAACTTCTTCCAGTGTGAAGTAATTGGTAGCAACGTAAACTATATTTTCATAGTAGCTTCCAACACGGCTAATTAATACATCTAAACTCAAACATCAGAATTTACTATTTTGTCATTTATTCAAATAAAATTGTATGAATCTCAGCATAATATGCTGGCACATTATGACTGAAAACTACAACCAATTTGAAAACATTGTGCTCCAGCCAGCGAGTTCTTGGTAAAAAAAAAAAAGGTAGGAACTGAAGATAAAATATGAGAAATAGCATATCATGCCTATGGCTTGGTGGATATGGGCCATACATAATGAATCAAAATGGTGTAATAGCAATAGTGTGACTGTTTCCTTTCAGTATTATACATCAATTAAACCCATGAGAAAATTTAACATGATGTATTATCTTACAATTTAACAATAGTACTTGACAACATTTTTACATCTTTTCACATCACTCCAGTCCCAAATAAATATTTAACATATGTAGCCCATTTCGATTTGTCTCCACTGTGGCTTATTTTTCCCCTTTTCTTTAGACCTCTTATCTGTTGGAAATGCCTCGGGGGCAATGATTACAACTGAGTAACATTAAGAAATATTTACAGCCGAGTCAAGCGTTGCTTCTTAAGCCCAAAAAAACAAAACAATTATATAGCATTGTAAAAAAATGTACAAGTACATGGTTACAATAAAATTAAATGAAAACAAACATCCCATTGCCCAATAGCAAGGCCATCCAGCGATGGGACTAAGTGCAGAGAGTACATTTTGCTAACATTTGACACATAGAAGAGGAGAGGCTTTGTTCTCCACTCTCTGACAGTGGATCGGAGGAAAGGGTTCTAGCGGCGGAACCAAACCCAGCTGTTGATAAGCCAGAAGGCTACGGTGACGGAGTACATGATCATCTCACGCTTGGCCCTCTCCTTGTTCTCCTCTTCTATGAGCTGGAGCCTCCGGTTCAGCTTGATGATCTATAGGCACACCAATGAAAATCACATCAACACCACCAACCAATATAGCCAAAACAAAACATGTGGGCTTAATGATATACCTTCCATAGAAGTACAGTACAGTCTAAATGTATTAGGAGCAGACCTGCCGTCGAAGTGTTGCTGCATCTACGACAGCCATGTCATCAGGAGCCATGGAGACATCCAGAGTAGTGTCTAGAGTGGCCAGAGCAAGCCTTGGGTGAAGAGAAATAGACCAAACACATCCTGGTTAACCATTTCTATCACGGATCAGGCATGATGATCTTTCCGATCGTTGATCAATGATGATGTAAAAGACAGATTGTCAAACAATTATTGTCAATGTATTTCTATTATAAATACATTTACAATACATTGACAACAGTTCAATAGACATGCATTATTCATTGCCCAATTATCTTCTCAACTATTATTGACAGCAACACTCATCCTCTTCTGACAATAACTATGGCCTATATGATGAAAGGAAAGAGAGAGGAGGAAAAAGAACAGAGAGGGAGAAAGAGAGAGGGGTGAAGTCTACGTGCCAGGTGGAGTTACCTGGATTCATGCAGAGGGTTAGAGGTCAAGGCAGACCCCCCTCGCAGCGATGGCTTGCTGAAGAAGGCAGAAACAGGGAAGGGAGAGAGGAAGCAATAGAGATAGAGCAGCATACCAAACAGTGTCTCACACATGCAATCCCAAAGTCTCTCACACTCACTCTTGAAATTCGTAGTTCCAATGTCTATGACTTTGATCATTCAGTGTAAAACAGACTACCAATATATTCATCTCCAATACACTTCTCCTCAGAGAGTAGACAATACACATCACTATATAGGTTGGCTGTTGACATTGCTTGATAATGGCCTTACAGCACATGGATCGAGCAAGAACAGCACTAACTTAAAACTCTACTGTTTTCAATGAAAATATGACTTCGCTCCACACACTACTCTCCTCTCAACCAATTCAGTCAAGCACTGAGTGAGGCCACAGCTCAATAACAGCACATCAGACAAAGTCAATCTTGATTTGCAATGATAAATAAATATACATCATGACATATTATTAGTGTTACTGCGTGTTACAAATCACCAGGTGTTCCCTACCCATTGCCCCAAAAGAAATGATTCAAATACGGTCAAGAGAAATCATTTTGTTCATTGAGCAAATGTCCAAATTATACGATTATAGTTTTTGTTCAATTGTCCAACACCCGAGAACTGATTTGATGACCCTGTCCATGCGAAAGAGACAACAGCAGGGACTTCATTGCCTCAGAGAGGATTAAAACAATTGTATTGTATTGAATTGAGGGGTTAATCTCTGCACGGTGAGCAGAGTGGGAGAGGTCAGCCTAGAGATGACCTTAAGAGGAGGGGTCATGGGGTCACCTGCGGTGGTTCTCGTCCAGAACCTCCAAGACCTGCTGGTAGGCCCGGCGCGTGGTGGACTGGATGAAAGAGAGAACGCCGCTAGCGCTGTACAGGTTCTGTTCGTCCTCGGCCATGGCGAGAGGGGGGCAGGCGCGGAGAGGGGCTGGGAGGGACGGGTTCACACTGCCCCCACCAACATGAGTGGTCAAGCCAGAGAAAACAGAGCAGAGAGAGAGAGGGGGAGAGAGAGTGAAGGAGAGGGAGGGGAGAAAGACCATCCGCACTTTACTCACTGTGCAGAGATAACAGCCACCAAAGAGTGACAGAGATGGTACTGATGGGGTGATGTCAAACAGATCATACTAGTGCACCACTGAACTATACCTAACCCTCTACCAGGAAGGGAGATACGGACACAAAAGCATGGAAAGGTCCTAATTAAGGTCCCAATGAGTCATCTCCCACAAAGATGCTCTGAACAAAATAGGACCCCCAAGGACTTTGTATAGTGAAATAAGCTTTTAAAAAATGAAATGGTTCTATGCCATGTTTACTGTAAGGTGCCTCTCCCTGGTACTAATCTCACACTGACACAGAACTGCAACAGCACAGGGTGCAGACCCAGATACAACTACCAACCAAACAGGCTACAGAGTGGGCAACACCACCGGCTAGAAACAGACACCCAACTACAGTCAAATCATTATCACAACAAATCAACAGAGTGAGAGATAGACAAACAGGCCAGCAGACAGGGAAAACCACTGGACAGATGGAAGGAAGAAGAACAGGCTTGTGGAAGAGGAGAGGGGTGTGGTGGTGGATTGTGGATGGCACTACTGGGGTGTGGACCACAGTTGATAGGCTACTTACGTTGAATCGTTTCTGGCAATCTGGCTATTGCGACGGACAGTGGTGTTCTCGCTGGCTGAACGTTCCCGCCGCAACCGCCCTTGCGAACGCACCTATTAGGAGTGGAGAACACATAAATACTGATATCCTCTTCCCGTAAAACACTGACTTTGCCGTCACTTTCAAATAAACTCCCCATTGTCAGTGTAGAGGAAGTGGTTCTATGAACTATGCTCACAAGACAAATGGCTTTGCCAGAGATCTGAACATTTGTGTAAGCTCACAGAACTAATGTCTAGGCTTTAGCTCAGAGGGCTAGCACAGTCTTGAGCTGCTTGGATGACCAGGGATTGATACCGCTTGTTCACACATGCCTGGTCCATTGCGTCACCCGATCAGTACGATCTCTGTCCATTTATAGACTCTCCCTCCCCCAGTACCTTACCTCCTCACTGGGCTGGGCTGGGGCTGCACTGCGCTCCGTTTCCATGAAGTCCAGTGGCCGCTCATTGAGGGTAAGGACCCGAGGAGGTGTCTTCAGGGACAGGCTCTCTAGCGGGGTGGACTGGATCAGGTCCAGGTCTCTGGGTCTCGGGAACTGGGAGTCCTCACTATCTCCTGAGAAAAGCAGTCAGGCAGGGTGTCACATAAGGGCCAATACAGGGTTATGTTCAGTAAGACTAAAATCGTTTACAATGGGAAAATGAAACTAGAGTCAGTGAGAACCCCATCCATTTGAAATCAATTGATCCCGTTTCGAGCCTAATGAACATGGCCCAGGAGTATCAACACTACTAAGACCCTATGGAGGACCAACGTAATAGCTACCAGACATTACGATCCTCTCTGGGACCTGCATCATGACGTTGTGCAGGTCACGTGAGCCTGCCTCAGGGTTGTCATGACCGTAGGGGCCCATTTTGAGCATCTCTGGAATCCTCATGCGTTGGCTGATGCCCTCTGTGTACTCCAGCTCGTAGTGGATGCGGTTAATCTCCGCCATCTCTGCAGTAGGAGAGGGGAATGCAGCTGCGTTCATTTGGCTGGAAAATATACAAAGAAAAAATATTTTCACTTTCAATATCAGCTGACCCAACTAACTGGTTACACAACATAGTTTGGGATTCCCTTTGACAACAATAATACAATGGCAAGCAAGTTTTACTTTATCTATTAAGAGAAGAGGTCCTAAAATAAATGGGTATCCATGTAGCCACATATAGGCTTATTTTTAACTTTACCCCAGGAAACCTTGATGGTGATGGTCTTCTTTATGAATTAAAATAGAACGAATTCTCGTGACGCCATCGTGTGATAAGAATAAAAGGAGCATCCGAATCAACGGCCTGAATGCATTTCCACTCTCCAGATGAGGAGTACTTACTAAGTTTGGTATTAGTATTTTCACCAATGAAACCAAAGTAGACCTTGGATGGCTGGAATATCAACAAAAATAATAGCTCGCTATGTCTCGAGTTGGCTAGCAAGCTATCTAAGTTAGCTAGCTAGTTCTGTTGGTGCGCTTACTGTTTGTAATGTTTACCGAAATAAAGCCCCATAAATGCAATTCCAAACATTATTCAGCGAGTAGCAAGCTAACTACTGACTGCGGCCTGACCAGATACTTTGAAATGTCTGTATGACAGACAGTTAGCTAACACGTCACTAGCATGCTAGCTTTTCGAAACACCATTTCTAGCTGATAGTAGTAGCTAGCTGGCCTTACCCTTTGGTTTGTTCTTCTCCCAGGTATTAAATATACGTGCAAAAACGGATATGGTCCAGCTGAAGATTCAAGGGTGCATTACAGAGGATGTAGCATCTTTAGATGTTGATTCCAGGAGGCTGAAAGGGACAACAACTTACACTACCGCCCTGAATGAATGTCATGGATGGTGGACCCAAACAGGAAGTTGTTCAGGTCACATGAAAATGATTGTTTTCCATACTGTAAAATACCTGTTATTATATCTGTGATAATGATTTCTACAGGGGTGGAAAAAGTACAAAATTGTCATATTTGAGTAAAAGTAAAGATTCCTTAATAGAAAATGACTCAAGTAAAAGTAAAAGTGATCCAGTAAAATACTACTTGGGTAAGAGTCTAAAAGTATTTGGTTTTTATTTAAGTATCAAAAGCAAATGTAATTTCTCGAGTATCAAAAGTAAAAGTATAAATCATTTCAAATTCCTTATATTAATCAATCCAGACGGCACCATTTTCTTGCGTTTTTAAATGTAAATATAGCCAGGGCCACACTCTAACACTCACACATAATTTACAAACGAAGCATTTGTGTTTAGTGAGTCTGCCAGATCAGAGGCAGTAGGGATGACAATGGATGTTCTGTTGTGCGTACATTTGACTATTTTCTAGTCCTGCTAAGCATCCAAAATGTGTCAGTAAAAAGTACATTCTTTTTTTTTTTAGGAATGTAGTGAAGTAAAAGTAACTAGTCAAAAATATAAATAGAAAAGTAGATACCATGAAAACTACTTAAATAATACTTTAATGTATTTTTACGTAAGTACTTTACACCACTGGATTTCTGCACTCACGTGGTGGGTACTTATTAACCATGGGTCAAAACATATTTAAGCAAACGTTTTTATTGTTTGATCATAAGAATGAATAGATTTCCCTAAAATGTTGCCTGATGTATTATTAACAGATACAAATGATTTAGCCTACTCATTCAGCAGTTTTATCACAATTATTTGGGGGTTGGAACATGTGCAGAGATTGAGAGGGAGATTGAGAGAGAGTTAACGAGAGTATGGATGCAGAGATTATAGAAGACACTGTGAAAACGCTCTACAAACTGCTGGAGAAGATCCATAAGTAGGGAGAGAAGGTGGAAATAAAAGAGAATGTGTTGGAGAAGGCAAGGAGTGGAGAGTGAAAAGGAGGAAATTAAGAAGAAGAAGGAGGGGTAGAGAGGAAGGAGAAGGTGGCAATGCAGAGTTAGGTGGTGAAGAAGAGGGAGTAGGTAGTGATGAAAGACAAGGGGCTGGAAAAGCAGAAAGAGAAACTGGAGAAAAAGAGCAAGAAGCTAGACATATTGGAGAAAGTTGGAAAGTTGGGAGTTGGAAAAGAAGAAAGAGAAGTTGGAGAGGAAGAATAAGATAATGGAAAGGTTGAAAGTGGGTGTGAATAAGAGAAGGTCGAATATTACAAGAACAGGAGAGGTTATTAAACAATTAAGTGAATGAGATTGACAAAATAAAAGTAGATGTCAAAGAGAAGGCAAAAAGTGACAGGTGGAGTTGAAGTGATGGAAGGAGAAGATGGAAAGAGAAAAAAGAGAGAAATAAATGGAGAGAGAGGGAGAAGTTTGAGAAGAGGAAGAGTAGGATGGAGAGAAAAACACACACATAAAGCCATTCATGAACCACTTTGCACTCAGCACTGTGAGCCTACATTTAAAAAAACATCTGAATTAACATCTGAGAGAACCGCAAACTTGCGCTGTAGGGTAGTCTCCTATAACACATTGCAATTTATAAATGCACGATTCAACGACAACAACGGTGGAGGTCGCTGTTTCCAAATCAACGCTTTCTAATTGAAACATCACTGAACTCTAACAAAACACTATCAAATAGGCCTACAGGCTCCAGAGAAAAAAACTAATAAAGCGGGAAGGTGTCAAAAAGTCTTAGGGTTGGTAAATATGTTTGATCTCGTAAATAAAGGTCGTAAATGGATCAATAATCAAACCAATCCGAATCTATTTAGTGTATGAAGTTAAAGTTCAATAGTCTGCACTTTTCATAGATCAAAATACACAGTTGAAAAGCTCTTAGTAGCGGAGAGCTGAGTAAAGATCGATCTCATTGGTGATGATAGGGACCCTCTAGTGCTCGTGGGTGGTACTCCGGAACTCTTGTGAATAGAGCTCGTACGACGAAGGGGGATGGATGCAAGCAAAGGACAAGAAGACCCTTTCAAACTCTCTAGACACGGGACAATTTGGAAGCATTATAGTCCTGTTTCGATGCACATCATTATTTGACGGGACAATAGGAGATATTTACCTTCACCACATCACTCTTTAATTTGTAGTCTTCCCCGTGTGAATGAATAATGTTCTTGAACGTTTTAATGTGGTGCATGATAGCACTGGACACCGCACGCATCGCATCATCTCTGGAGTTACAACCTGGCATGTGAGTGAATTTAGAGTTGCTCGAATATTGTATGTTGAATCATCTAATACATGAGCGTTCACGTGTCTGTCTCTGAGACACATGAACATTTGAGTCTGTAGATAACCAAAGGAATAAATAGTCCATTTGGATTTCGCGGCTCTTCAATGGAAATGTGTCATTGCAGCATGTTTCAACATGCTTTTGGTTAAAGGGATCAACCACAGCCTCTTATCATGGTTATTAGGCTTTGTTGTCACTGTTTTTTACTGTTGGATACGAACGTTATATCTGTACGGTGTACTCTTGTCTTTTTTGACTGCACAACAGTAATCTGGATGCATTTGTCCTCTAGGCGTCGCCCTTTGTGGACCCCACGTAAAATAAACCATATTACTTTACCCGGCAAGCATGATCATTATTATGCTGAGGATGTAAAGCAATGTGTATTTCTCGAGAGACTTCGCGAAAAGAATGAGCGTGTGCAGGACACGCATTCAGAATGATATTTTCATGACTATAAGAGCCTAAAACTTCCCTTAGCTATTTCACCTAGCCTGCTGTCTATTGAACCCAGATGGTGTGTGCAGATGCAGAAATACACGTTTGGACACAAGTGTGTTATATATCCCTGTTCTGACAACATCTTGATATATTTATGATGGATGGTATGTAGATATTCAGCTGCTGAATACCTTGCCATTTTCATTGGCGGACAGGAAGACATGCACAAAGTCACGGCACGCACACAAACAAGCGCACACATTCTGACATATTTTCTCTGACGAGATAATAAACTAGTATTGCCTGGGGAGTTTTATTGGTTATTTATTGGGTATCTGGAACATTGTCCAAGTCCAGCAGAGTATTTGAGAACACGAGTCTAGGGAATTCTAAAGAAGAACAGACCAAAACCTAGACCACAGATGCAGATAGAATGGTTTTACTTTACATGATTTAACCCACAGCAGGTAACTCACAAGCCATCTAGAATGAGATACTCCTAACAATGGCCAATTATTGCTGAATTCAATCCAATTGCTAAATTCCCAGGTCTATCTGGTGCTGTGAATAGACATACGATAGCACATCTAGGTAATGTATGTCACTGTGTCTGTTGGAATGTGTGCACATGCTTCCTCTTGGATGGTTTCAGTGTTTCCCCTGTGTCGGTGTGCTCCCTGGGAGACACACACACACACACACACACACACACACACACACACCTCATCTGGGGTGAACACGCTGGGCACCTGTCAAGACGCTGGAGGGTCTGGAGCTGCTGGGTGGTTCATGATAAGGGTCAGCAACTCTGGTGTCAGATGGAGGAGAGTAAAAAACTCTCTCTCTCTCTCATTGACCTCAACCCTGACCCTCTCCTGTCCTGTGTACCCATCGCTAATAAATTGAAGGATATCTAAACCGCTCATCTCCATTTTTATGCCATTGTAAATCAATGATTCAATTGATGATAACAACATGGTATATAACAATGTAGCCCTAGTATCCAGAGTAATTATAGTGTTACTACACAGGTATACAAGCTACTTAATGTAAAGTGTTACAGACTGAACCATCCTCTCTGTGTCTCTGCAGGCCTAATGTGTGTGCGGAGCAGGAGTTGTCCATGCTGGGTGCACGCCAGCCTTGTGTCCAGGCCTTCACTCGGATGGTCAAGGTCTGGAAGCAAGGCTGCACCGGCCACCGCTGGTGTGTTGGCTACGAAAGGAGGTGAGTGGCACATCTTCTCCAATACCCTGTTGTTGTTGTTGTTGTTGTTGTTGTTGGATAGTTGTACTCAGTCTCTCCTATCATCACTGGGCTCATACAGATGTAGGATCTTAATTTGAGCCAGTTTGCTACAGCAGGGAAATAATCCTGCAGCGACAGGAAATGTGAATTGTTGTGTGGATTATAACGAATGCACATTTTTGTAGGGCTTGAGGGAAAATCAAGTCTGAAATGTCAAAGTGGAAATGACAAACTTCAGAAGCCTTTTAAAACCTCAAATACACTACAAGGTTAACATTTCCTGCATTGAAGGAAAGTTCTCCTGCAACAGGTTGATCAAATTAAGATCCTACACCTGTATGTCATTTCCTTTCTGCAGAACAGGCTACTACACAGCCTACAGGCAGGTGTACAGTATGGATGTGCACAGGGTGACCAGGTGCTGCCCTGGGTGGACACAGAGGGGCAAGGAGAGGGGCTGTTTGCACCGTGAGTTCAAAGTCAAACACTGAATATTACTTTTGTATTAAGACATGTATCTATGGACAAATTTAGCGCTATCATACATATTAAATTCATTGTTGATGTGTTGTCGTGTATGAGCATTTGCAGGTGTTACTGGAGTGACCGATGTGCGTTGTGTTATACAGGGGTGTGTGCTGCTACTACCTGCTTCAATGGGGGCAGGTGTGCTGAGAGAGGTGACCAGATCTGTCATTGTCCTGTAGGCTTCCAAGGAACACGCTGCCAGTATGGTGAGTGAGTCATCATGGAGTCAGAGAAAGAGAACATGTTGTGGACAATTTGCCATGGTTTTGGGGGGTTTTGTGAGGGAGGCGGAGTGAGAGAATGGTAAAAATATGAGTGAGAGAGAGTGTGAGAGACAGAGAGGGAGAGAATGAGAGAGAGAGAGTGAGAAAGAGTGAATGAGAGGCCAGAAAAAAACACAGAATCCTTTTCGACTAAACACATCAACATTGTAAAGGTCAACGTTTTTTAAACTTCAGTGTCCACCCTGTAACCACTAGCCACCCCTTTGCGGTGTATCCTTTTTACAGCCGAGCTGTGAGGCTGTGTGTAGATTAGTGAGTCCAGCCCTAGAGACTGACCTATATCCTTAAAGGAGAAAAAAATGGTCAAGTCCTAATGGACACAGTGCAGACCTGGTGCTTTCACTTTGAACAACATAAATGAGGGTTTCCTGTGGCTGCGATCGTCAGTGGCCGCTCAATGGGGGTTGCTGGGTAATTAGAGGTGGCAGAAGTGCACCATGGGAGAAAATGGGTCCTTTGAAGGCTGCTGCCCCGGGCGCTGAGGGGCTAACTCGCTGGGTAGGCCGTCATTGTAAATAAGAATTTGTTCTTAACTGACTTGCCTAGTTAAATAAAGGTAAAATATATATTGTTTTAAACTCAACCCTGCCTCGATCCTCTGTCCTCCAGTCTGCAAGCTGGATTCTAATGAGGGTATGTGCAGTTTGAGCTTCTCACAGATGGAACAGACACTGCCTGTCTGGACACCAGGGCCTATATTGACATAAAGTCATCCCATAGAGTATGATCTGATCTAGGATCTTTGACCTTTTAGATCCTAATGAATAAGATTATATGGACAGGTGGGAACCTGATCCTAGATCAGAACTCCAACTCTGAGACACTTTGTGAATATGGGCAAATGACTAGGATTCTGTAACGCTTCAGTGGTCCGTCCTGTTTATTCAAGCTAATCAGCAAGCAATCAAATAATTAAATATGAAAGCATACTAGTGGACTGTGGACTGTAAATATGAGAAGTAACCTGATCCAGTATTATTCTTCCTGTCTTTAAAATTCCCATGAACATCTCTTGATCTGCTCTCCTTTCCCTCTGACCCTCTGACCCCTAACGCTCTGTCATCCGGCCAACAGCGAGAGGACAACGTTTGTTAGTTGATGTTCTAAGGAAGACTCCCCCAAAAGAGATAACAGAGAACAATTAGTTACACCCCCTTTCCATGCATATGCATGCACACACGCAAACATGCACGCATGCACTCAGGCACGCACACACACACATACACACACATACAAACACTGTGACACTGTCACAAGCACACACACACACACATGCCTTCTCCACACACGCAGCAGGAGGAAGGTCCGGCCAGGGGTTCTCTTTGTTGCTCTTCCTCCGGCTGTGACATTTCACAGGGACGCACCAGTGTTTGTTTCTGATGGCTGCCCCGCTCGTTTGTTTGGAAAGAGCTGCTTGGGTTTTCAGGGAAGGGTGAACAACAGAGGGACACACACGTTAGTCAGGTGACAGGGAAGGGGGACAAAGATAAGCCTAGACTCATTTCCGTCAAGGTTTTCGGTTCTCTCTGTGAACACAGAAGCTTTGACCTCTTATTCCTCCTCTCTCCCCTAACATCTTTCCTTCCTCCACCTCTCAGAGAGTAGATTTATCCTCCTCTCCAGCCAGAAGGTTTAAAGCAGGGCAGCAGCCATTTTCAGCCAGCTCTCACTGAGAGGGACACTGTTCCTCTGTATTGAGTCAAATGCATAAAAAGGTCAAGGGTTAGGTTTAGAAGTTGTAAGGTTTAGGTCCAGGTTTAGTGTAATTTTAGAATAAAAAATATACATATAGATACAAGGTGTGATTGTGATTAAAGGTGTGATCGAAGTAAGCTGCTTTTTGAGTTGGTGTATGTGGTTGAATGCAGCTCAATGACAGACTTGTCCCCATTTTTTTACATTTTCTAAAAGCAATGCCCATTCATACGCACATACTCCAATGTTCCAAGTGCTATTCCAAAGTTATTCCCATGTAGTTTCAGAATATGGCCCACTCCAGCAGTGGAGGGTTGATTATCAGAGCTGAAACCATATTCCCATATCCACCAGGTGAACTATGCCACAGGCTTTAAGATTGTCCACACCTTCTTTGAACCAGTCCAGGGTTGTGTTCATTAGGGCACAACGTAGCAATTGCAATGGAAATGTGAAAATGTCTACTTTACTCTGCTTCTGAGCATTTTCCTTGGTTTCGTGTTCCAGGTCAGCAGAGAGGCTTCAACATGCCAAGAGCTCTGTCAACTCACTCAGAGTAATGAAGCTGTGCTGTGTTGCTCAGAGATCCTGCCCTACCTGTCTCTGCTTCGCTGCAGTAGAGTTAGCCCTGCAGAACCATGCCTTGGCTTTCTGACTGCTAAACCTATTAAGGACAAGAAGACTGGAGAGGGGGAAGCTGTATAATGTTCTCCATGCTTTATTGGTTCTCTCCATCATAGCATTCAGGTTTGGGGTGACCTAGATGTGAGTGTGGTGGTTGTAATACTATGGCGATTCTGCCTTGGTAAGAGAATTGTAGTCTTTGTGATGTCTTAATGACCAGCACAGCTTACGCAGATACAGTAAGTGTTTTATTTTGTTTAGTTAATATGATGTGTAAAGTATACCTATGCCAGTACCCAGTACCTGGGTTAGAGCATGAGGTAGTGGATGCAGAGCTGTTCTCTCACCTCTTTTAAAGGTAGACTCACGCCTCCCGAGTGGCGCAGCGGTCTGCATCACAGTGCTAGAGGCGTCACTACATACCTGGGTTCGATCTCGGGCTGTATCACAACCGGCCGTGATCGGGAGTCCCGTAGGACGGCGCCCAGCCGTTAGGGAAGGATTTGGCTCGGGAGGCTTTACTTGGCTCATCGTGCTTTAGCGACTCCTTGTGGCGGTCCGGGTGCCTGCAAGCTGACCTCGGTCGTCAGGTGAACAGTGTTTCCACCGACACATTGGTGCGGCTGGTCCAGGTTAAGCGGGCGGGTGTTTGGCAGGTCATGTTTCAGAGGATGCATGACTTGACCTTCGCTTCCCGAGCACGTTGGGGAGTTGCAGCGATGAGACAAGATTGAAATTGGGGAGAAAAGGGGGGTAAAATACCCCCCCCCCCCCCAAATATTTAATACAATAAAAAAAAGCTAATTGACTTTGCCACAAGCAGCACCACAGATATTGAGATGAGCGAGATAGAAAACTTTGCTCTCACACAGTCCCACACAGCGCATGTTACGGTGTGGTCGCCACGGGACCAAAACCGTGGAGAAAAGAGGAGAAGTTGAGTCTTGTGCTTCAACACTCTTAGTTATTGCGGAAATTGACCCACTATGCTGTTTACTTTCTGCATCTACGTCATATCGCTGAGTCTACCTTTAATAATTATAATAATATCATTCCATGAATCCACCAAGTGTTTAAAGACTTTTACATAAAGTGTAACACATTGGAGCCACCCCACAGTACTAATACAAACCAGGTTTGGTGGGTGAATGGGACGTTTATTTAGACTTGGGCCTCTGTTCCATACCTGGAGCCATGAACCCAGCAGTTGTAGTCGCTCAGGGAGAGCCACGCCCAGCTAGTCAGAAAAACTGTTGGATTGTGGAGATGGAGAGGAGTGTTGAGCGAAGGGGCACACGATGGTGGCAGAATGTAGGGTAGACTTCAGACCACATCATTAGAAATATATCAGAATGTTAACATACAGTATATAACCATAGTATTTCAAGTGTCAAGGTTTTAATGTCACGTTCACAAGTACAGTGAAATGCCTCTCTTGCGAGCTCCAAACCCAACAATGCAGTAATCAATATCAATGTAGCACAAAAAATAACACAAGGTAGAACAAAAACACACAAGAAATAAAAATAAGAAATAAGAAGACCAGGAGAAAGTAAGTAATCATTCTATCTATATGCAGGGTCAGTTCCAGTAGCATATTTACAATGTGCAGGGATACTGAGTGATATGTATAGGGGTAGCAACGACCATATTTTGACATATTCCAATGAGACCATCTCATGGTCAGACCATGCGAGAGATGGCACAATTATTTGATAATGTTGAGACTTTTATATTCTGCTGTGGATTTTGGATTTGTCAATGGTGGAGGGAATAGGGGAGGGGGAGAAAGAGTAGAGATAGACAGAGGGGAGAGAGCTAACCTCTCCAATGTAGATGAATGATGTTTCATTTCCTCCATGTTCCCTAATCCTGGTCTGTGTTGTGTAGAACAGATGTCTGGATAACATCCTCACACAGCAAGGAGGCACGCAGGCCTCTCTCTGGATCTCAGACTGGCTTTATCCACACTTTACCCAGCCCCCAGTCACCTGGAACCACAGGAGAACCATTAGATAACCACCAGGGAACCTCCTGGAAAAAATGTATGAATTACTGACCTCACGCCAGTGTGCCACAGGTAAATCAGTCAGCCTTTATGGGCCCTTAGGGGCCACAGTCTATGTACTTAAGGGCCTCACCCGCAATGGTATGTTATGGTCCGTATATTCATGTGGATGTTGTGGAACAGAAACAGTTAGCGATACCGAAAGGTATGTATACTAAAGCACCTGTTGACTGTCTGTTTCTCAGGCCTATGTGTTTGTGCCTGAACCGATCTGTAGAGGGTCGATCCTAGTCTACTACAGTGCCTTAAGAAAGTATTCACACCCTGTGACTTTTTGTTGTTTTACAGTCTGACTTTCAAATTTATTACATTTTGGTTTTGTGTCACTGGCCTACACACAATACCCGATAATGTCAAATTGTTTACAAATTAATTAAAAAAATTAAGCTGAAATAATATCTTGGGTCAATAAGTATTCAACCCCTCTGTTATGGCAAACCTAAATAAGTTCAGGTGTAAAAACTTGCTTAAAAGTAATAACAAGATCACATAATAAGTTGCACGGACTCACTCTTGTGTGCAATAATAGTGTTTTAACATGGTTTTTGAATGACATCTCTGTATACCACACTTACAATTATCTGTAAGGTCCCTCAGTCAAGCAGTGAATTTCAAACACAGATTCAACTACAATGACCAAGGAAGGTTTTCCAATGCCTCAACGAGAGAAGGGCACCTATTGGTAGATCTTTTATTGTCTTTTTGCATATATTGAATATCCCTTTGAGCATGGTGTCATAGGAAGCCAATTGTCCACCTGCTTCTAATCACTGATGTCAGAGAACGCTATGCTAATGCAATCCTTCAGATTGTGACACGCGGTTTGCAGTGTTGATGCTATGTGTTGTGGGTTGATGCCGCGGCCTCAACGCTCTCCGCAACGTGTTAAACACATGATAGGTCTGAGACTTAGCCTGGCCAATCTGGCCCGGTATAATTGGCTAGGTTTACGGCTCTTGTGAACACTACTCTGTCTCACTTCGTTACGCTTTTCAACGGCCGGGCTTTGGTGAAACGACACGTCGGTCCGCAGGACGTAAGGAAACAGGAAACAAGCAGGAACGATGAAATGCTGTGGACAGGTCACATCTGGTTTTAGCCAGAAAAGGCTGATTTTGTTCAATGTGTTTTTGTGAAAGACTATCATGGACAGTGCCGGGGGAATTTGCTGATCTCCTGCTTTAGGTGGATTATACAGTGAAATGCCCGAGCTGTGAAAGTCAAGAGTATGTCTCTCACACATACTGTGTGTTCCTTCCAAGTCAGCCGATAGCTACACCCCATCTGAGTTTGATCAGGTCCGTTTTATCTGTTAGAACAGAAACATTTCTGGTGTCGCAGCATGACATTTATTAAGTTCAAGTAAGAGAGTGGGGTTCCAGGGGTTAGTCACTTTCAGGTAGTTGGCTGACTGAGATTCTGTTTTTAGCACTTTGTAAAGATACTGATACTGCACATCTGAAGTCCTCAATTGTCCCCTAGATCTGTCAGTTATACAGAGAGAGATACTGTTAGACACTCTCCCCCCTTTCCCAGAGGCTCTGTTTCTCTCTCTCTCTCTCTCTCTCTCTCTCTCTCTCTCTCTCTCTCTCTCTCTCTCTCTCTCTGTCTCTCTCTCTCTCTCAGTAGGAGTCTCCTCGTAATGACTTGCTAGTTAGCAGACAGAAAAAAAATTGCCCAGGGCATTCTTTCTGTGGTACCTTGCTTGAAAAATGTTCCTCTGTCTATGAGGAAATTAACCCTCTCGACCCATGTTTATTTCTCCCAGAGGAAAACATCCTGCTACATTGTGTGTGTGTGTGTGTGTGTGTCTGTGTGTGGAGACTTCCTGAACAAAGTCAAGTAGCACTGTCTGGGGTCTGAGACCACTGAGGACAGCTGCTAGTGGTCTCCTGACTCTCCTACTTCTCAGCACTGGGGGACTGTGATGATGTGTGATTGTGTGTATATTTGGATAGCTCTTGGCAAAAACCTACTTTGTAGACTAGAGAATCTGTGTACAATATGTCCCTGGAGAGTTGTGGTCAGACTATGCTCCCGGACATTCCAATCTTAATCAGACCTTAAGGAAATGAATCCTGGTGGACTGTGTCTATCATGTCTGACTGTCAGTGTTCTGTTGTGACGGTGGCGATGGGTTCATTTTGGGATTGGGAAGACACTGTCATCTATACCAGTAGTCTTGGGGCATTTTATAATGTGCTCTATGACCCATTTATACCCATTCTTATTTAACCATACAGGCCAATGCTTAGTCTCACATCTGTAAAGCTTGGATTGAAAATCTTATGAGTAGAGGGAAAACCAGAGTGGATATGATGAGAACATTCCACTGGATTCCTCTATTGATTTCTATAAAAAGAGAGAACCTGTGACTGTCTGTGAGATAGTCTGTTTCACTTCAGCAGGTGTGTGTGTGGGAGTGTTGGTTGGCTGATTGGACAGTCTCCCTTCTCTGAGTCTTTTGCCCGCTATGGAATTTCTCTCTGATTAGTCCCACTCCCACAGGAGTCCATGAAGGAAACTGACTGTTTTGTTTGGGCTCCTGGGTAACAGCAGCACTTATTGGTCTGATGATGTTGTGACTGTGAGACAAAAGACCAGACTTATTTGCCTTTAAACTCAAAGGGCTTGGAAAGTCAACTGTTGTGGTTTGCAGTTTACTCGCTGTCATCTGACAAAGGGATGACATAATCTCATCTGTAACCGACATCTACGCTCCAGATTCCTTGGGTCTTAGCTCTGTTCAATCCCTGGATCAGTCTGAATTCTAAATGGAAGGAGGAGGACCTGGTTAACAGATGAAGTGCCTGATGTGATTCTAATCCCCCTGCCTGTGTTTGGGATCAAGATTAATACCCTGCATCTGGTTGTAATGAGTACAGGTTACATTGTTTGTTCTGGACCATTTCAAGAATGTCTTTCGGATTCCTTGAACAGAAATATGTTCCTTGTGCCCTGTGCTGATAAAGTTTCAGGAGACTGAAACTTTGCTTGGTTTATGTAGCGAGCTTTAGCGGGAACCGTTGGATGACCACTGACAGGTCGGTCTGTGGGTTGGCTGGCGGCACCCTTGTTCTTGTTCAAATCAGCTTTGAGGTCTGATCAGAACTCCTGAACACAGACGTCCACCCTCTCACCCCTCCACCCCCAGACACAGCTCCCAACCCCCCCAAAACTAGACAGCTTGATTAGCTGCTTATTAACAAGGCAGGTGTAACCTTCATGAACTTCCCTCTCAGTAGCGGTGTGTGGGTAAAATCACTGGGGAAGCCCCCTCACCCCCATATTACAACCTATGCTGTATGTGTTGTGATAATTGCGTCATTTCCTGTTAACTCATATGCCTTGCCACTGTGATATATAGGCCTAAAGGCCAAGACAATAATAAGACAGCGGCAGAATAAATTAAACCACACCTTTGTTTCATCACAAAACCGGTGAGCAACCTCTGTCCAGTAAAGTCCACATAGCATATTGCATGTAACAGACAGTTACATGACCTACAGCATGCTTAAGCAAGTTAATGTTTCCTTCATTTTCTGACCACTAAACAACTATCGATTTAGAAGTGTTACCGTAAACAGGAGCTTCCTTCTCACTATTCCAGCTCCATTTCAACTTCAACATTTCAACATCATCAAATCACCTCTGCTTAGTCTAATACAGGGATGACTAAAAGATACCAAAAACAATTTAGTCCAATTAACATAAGCTAAATATGATGTGGCTGTCCATGTTTTGTGCAAGATAACATGTTGACTCACCCTACTTGTAGAGAAACGCCAATGCCATCCTCCTCTCTTTCATGTTGACGAAACGGTCTATCACTCTGTCATACAGTATATGCTTTTATTTTTTGTTGTCCTAGGCTACCAGGCTAATTGCTTGCCCGCTAGTCTTCCATTTATGGGCAACGTTAACTAGTTAACATTAGCCTTCTACATCTAGCTACTGTACATATTGAACTTCCATCTTCTCAGGCCAGATGCACAACAAAGTATGAATGAATGGTTGGATCATAATCGCCATTATACGGAGAATTAAATCCAATCCCTATCTCCATCCATGGATAATTTAGGAAAGGGCCAATTTTAGCTATCTAGTTAGCTATCCACCGGAGGACAACGACACAACGTGAAGCAACAATTCAAGTTGTTTCTGTTAATGATGTATGCTCTCAAAGTGATTTGATAGGAGAGACGCCAAATCCAGGCTGACACTTTTTTTCCCCCGCCAGGAAGGTTCGCTCAGTTTAGCTCAACGCTCAGGAAAATAATGAAACACAGAGAGACGAAAGATAAATTAAAAGTGTTGTTACATTTTTGGGGGAAGTCTGGCTTCCCTTGGCGTCCATGAACACACACCACTGTTCCCTCTAGAAGTTTGGTTCCTAGTTTTCTTAATAACGTCTTACTTTTATAACCAGTGGATGACATTCTTATTAGTCTCTCCTATTTAGAACATTAGACAAGTTAATGTTTTTGTTTCTATGGTTTCGCAATTACTGTTTTCCAGGCGTATAACTGGATCCTACGCATTTACAGCCTCCCTTTTTTTTAATTTAGAAGCAGAATTGGTGCATCTAAGACCCTATTGTCCTTGTACCATTTGTGGTCAGTCAGAAACATCCTAAAATCTTATGGCATTTGCCTTTTCACTTTATCGTTCCAGTAATGCACAAAATCTAATTTAGAAATGGTGATAAGCCCAACAGTTCTATTCAGAAACACTTGCTGTAAATGTGGAGTAATCAAACGTGTAACTGTATACAGATTATGTCCAGCTCTGTAGGAACAAATTGCCTGATGCAGAGTTGTATAACTTCTGGGGGCACTGCCTGACAGACTTCACCCAACACATCCGAGACAGAGACAGCAATAAGGGTGGATTATTGAACTGCTGAACATGAACAAATAAACAATAATCCTCATAAGCGTACATATTTGAAGCTGTAAAAATGTTGAATGGTCACAATTGTGCCAAAGAATGTTTGAGAGAAGTTTGAGTCTGGACTGGGTTTTCTTTTACTGTAATTAATATCTGCTTTTGTGAGAGAAGGCTTGATCAGTGGTGTAAGCGCTGGTCCACTGGGAGGCCCAAGGCAGGGAAGGTTGCTTTGGCTTTTCAACTGACGCTGCTGTGTTAAAACTGGAATAACACCTTAGGTTTTTGTCCACACGCGATGTCACATATGTTGCTGGCGAAGAGTGTTTTTCTGACCGACAGGATGTGGAAGGTGTGGAGGTCTGAGGTCTGTGACTAGTGTGAAGCTGCCAGCTTCCCACCGCGAGATAGTGACTGTCTCCTGCACCTCCACAGGACCATCACGCACCTGGAGAGAGACTCCATTTTCGGTAATGTCTGATGTCTGACGTTAATAGCTACATCTCTGCTAATCTTTCATTTGGTCATTGGGTACGTGCTGCAGTCTGCAGCTCGTAAAAATGATTTTTCTGTGGGTTGCGAGCAGTCAAGAGATCAGACCTTCCACAAAAGCAAAGCAGGTGCAGAGTTGGCTTTGTGAGGACAAGGCAGAGACAGAGGGTTTGGGTCACTTAGCCAGGCCAAGGTTTCACTTACTGCCAAAACACTCTCCACTGAACTGACCCTGCTTAGATATAGATCTCATAATTCCATCATATGACTTATAAAATGATCATAGAAGCTTATTAAAAGTTTTTTATTTATATTTTTCCAGTTTTAAGAGCTGCAAGCGATTCTGCTGTAAATGTGGGATGTGTGGACTGTGGAACCATGTGTCTGAGTGTAGATAGAAGCCTCAAGTTAGAACTGACAGGCATACATACCCTGAATGCCCAGTGTGCTACGTGCTTAGCATTATCAGCATTAGGGCCATAATGGCTACCATATGGCAATGAACTTCCCTGAACGCTAAACAAACAATTCCTTATTGCTTCTGTGCCATTAAGGTGCTGTGTTTACCACGTTAGTGGCGAGGATCCTGGGTAATCGTCTGTGAGATTCACCATATGCTCATCGATCTGCTCTGAGCTGAGATTCCCTCAGTAGCAGTGGAACACTAGATCAAATTGATGGTTATTTTCCTGGAGGACCTGATTGAGAGCAGTCTCAGCCTCACCCAGCGCCAGCCTACGGGCTAAATGAGGTCAAAAGAGAGTGGGTTCTCTGTCTAATTACATGGTACAATAAAGGTAATTTAATCTTGGTAAAATTGTGCTAAAAAAGTGCTATTCTATAATTTGTTTTCTTCTACCTTTCACAACCTATGTGAAACTAAATAGGACCATGTTTAGATGCAATCATAAGAGAGAACATTCTCCAAAACATACCTCCAATACGCCTCATATAAATCAACAACATGTAGCAAAAACAGAAGAAATCTACCGGTTTCTGTCTGTCTAAGCCATTAACCATCCGTCACCGTGAGCAGATTCCTGAGGCTTTCTCCCTTCCTGAGCCCTCAGCACATTACCAGTGAATTGGCCGTGGATCAGTGGGGCAGGAATGGCCTTTCCAGGTGTACTAGGCCTGTGTTAGAGTCGAGGACAGAAGGATAGAGGCTCCTAGGGAGTTAGAGGAACTGCCTTACTGGAAGACACAGTGGAAGGCTGATCTGATCAAAATAAGAGATACAGTTCAGTATTGTATGTTCAGAGTTGGCCCAGATGGAGCTAGAGAGGCCATTTGAACAGACAGCACATGTTTGTTTGCTTCCTTTTTAATGGATAGCCAACCTCCTGGGGGCTCAAGGGGAGAACTGAGAGATCAAGTTGTTCCATTGTAGGTACTCAATGTTAACGTTACACATTATTTACACATATTATAATATATATGGTGAGACTACGTAAGGAATAGGGTGCCTTTTGGGACGCAGGGTTAGATGTATCTTTATGCTTAGATCTGTGGGCAAAACATCAGTGCTGTAGGTTTGTATGTTCAGACTTATGTCGCCTCCATATTTAGGTGTGACAAACATAATGCTTGGCTGTGCAGTCTTGAACATTTTAATACTGTACATTCAACAAACGTGATTGATCATGTTGCGTCAAGTACACTGCACACAGATGGGCTGTCAATCGCAATGCTCGTCATTATTTACCGGGTTCTGATTACACCTTTCAACCATCCCATGTTTTATTACGACTGACCATCCACAGGGGGGATACTCAAACTGTGTAGGAACACTAGTATTATGCATATCAACACTGGGCCTGGGAAGACCTACTGGTGTTTGTCATCCTTCTGTCCATAGCTGACACTTCACATAGATCTGCTGCATAGGCTGCAGTTTATTTGAGTGAGTGAGTGCTTCATCTCCCGAGGGTGACAGTTGTGTGATTATGCTTATGTACAAAGGCAAGCCCAGCACCCAGTTTTCATCATTCAACTCATTTGTCCAGTGCCCAGAGTAAACAAATACAGTTTTATGAATTCCATAAAAAAAGAAAGAGGGAAATTATGTGCACAGTAAAGACCCCGGCAAACAATCTGTGTCCTGTAAATCTTATTCAAACATGTACTCTGTGAAAATCCTTATTATATTGGGTCATAAATCCATGTCCTACACTAAATCAAATCCAGATCAAATAAAATTTTATTTGTCACATACACATGTTTAGCAGATGTTATTGCAGGTGTAGGGAAATGCTTGTGTTTCTAGCTCGAACCGTGCTGTAATATCTAACAATTCACAACAATACACACAATACACACAAACCTAAAAGTAAAATAATGGAATTAAGGAATATATAAATATTAGGATGAGCAATGTCGGAGTGGCATTAACTAAAATACAGTAGAATAGAATACAGTATATACATATGAGATGAGTGAAGCAAACATATGTAAACATTATTAGTGAGTGGTGTTCCATTATTAAAGTGGCCAGTGATTTCAAGTCTATGTATATGGGGCAGCAGCTTCTAAGGTGCAGGGTTACGTAACTGGGTGGAAGCCGCCTAGTGATGGCTATTTAACAGTCTGATGGCCTTGAGATAGAAGCTGTTTTTCAGTCTCGGTCCCAGCTTTGATGCACCTGTACTGACCTCGCCTTCTGGATGATAGCGGGGTGAACAGGCAGTGGCTCGGGTGGTTGATGTCCTTGATGATCTTTTGGGATGATCTTCTTGTCATTGTTGGTAATCAGGCCTACTACTGTTGTGTCTTCTGCAGACTTGATGATTGAGTTGGAGGCGTGCGTAGCCATGCAGTTATGGGTGAACAGGGAGTACAGGAGGGGGCTGAGCACACACCCTTGTGGGGCCCCTGTGTTGAGGATCAGCAAAGTGGAGGTGTTGTTTCCTACCTTCACCACCTGGGGGCGCCCCGTTAGGAAGTCCAGGACCCAGTTGCACAGGGCGTGGTTCAGACCCAGGGCCCCGAGCTTAATGATGAGCTTGGAGGGTACTATGGTGTTGAATGCTGTCAATGAACAGCATTCTTACATAGGTATTCCTTTTGTCCAGAAGTGCAAATAAAAGAGTGCAATAAATTTACAAGGAGAACAACAAGTTCAGCAGGGTTACAGTAGCTGGAAAGAAACTGTTCTTGAGCCTGCTAGTGCGGGAACGTAGAGACCTGTACCACCTGCCTGATGGTAGGAGGGCAAACAGTTTGTGGCATAGATGTGAATGGTTCCTGATGATGCCGCACGCCCTACGCAGACACTGCTTGCGCTGGAGGTCTACGATGGCAGGGAGCTGGGCACCAGTGATGTGCTGGGCGGTTTTCATCACCCGCTGCAGGGCCTTCCGGTCATCAACTGAGCATCCGCCAAACCACACTGTGGCGCAGTTAGTCAGAATGCTCTCCACCGTGCAGCGGTAAAAGTTCACCAGGATCTTGGGAGACAGGTGGGCCATCTTCAGCCTCCTCAAAAAGTACAGGCGCTGCTGCTCCTTTTTGACCTAGGGTTGAGGTGTTGAAGGTCCAGGAGAGGTCTTTGGAGATATAGATACCCAGGAATTTGAAGCTGGGCACACACTCCACCTCAGTGCCATCAAAAACTGCAGCTTTTAGACTTCTTGTAATCCACAATGAGCTCCTTGGTTTTCTTTGCATTGAGGGCCAGGCTGTTGTCAGCGCACCATGCAGCCAGGTGCTTGACCTCCTCCCTGTAGGCTGACCTGTCATTGTCACTGATCAGGCCTACCACCGCGGTGTCGTCTGTGAACTTAACAATGGTGTTAGAACCGTGTACAGCAACGCAGTCGTAGGTGAAGAGGGAGTACAGGGAGGGCTCAGCATGCAGCCCTGTGGCACACCGGTGTTCAGGTTCAGAGTAGAGGAAGTGAAGTTGTCTAACCTGACAGACTGGGGCCTGTTGGTTAGGAAGTCCAAAGTCCAGTTACAGAGAGAGGGGCTGATCCCTAGGTCATGGAGTGTGGTGACCTCCCTAGAGGGAATGACCGTATTGATTGCTGAGCTAAAGTCTAGGAACAGCATTCTCACATAGGTGTTGGTTTTGACCAGGTGGGTCAGGGCAGAGTGTATAGCTGTGGAGATGGCGTCCTCTGTAGACCTGTTCAGTCGTTAGGCAAACTGGTGGGAATCCAGTGTTGGAGGGAGGCAGGACTTAAGGTACCCTAAAACCAGTCTTTCGAAGCACTTCATCAAATTCAAATCAAATTCAAATTTTATTTTATTTGTCACATACACATGGTTAGCAGATGTTAATGCGAGTGTAGCGAAATGCTTGTGCTTCTAGTTCCGACAATGCAGTAATAACCAACAAGTAATCTAACTAACAATTCCAAAACTACTGTCTTGTACACAGTGTAAGGGGATAAAGAATATGTACATAAGGATATATGAATGAGTGATGGTACAGAGCAGCATAGGCAAGATACAGTAGATGGTATCGAGTACAGTATGTACAAATGAGATGAGTATGTAAACAAAGTGGCATAGTTTAAAGTGGCTAGTGATACATGTATTACATAAGGATACAGTCGATGATATAGAGTACAGTATATACGTATGCATATGAGATGAATAATGTAGGGTAAGTAACATTATATAAGGTAGCATTGTTTAAAGTGGCTAGTGATATATTTACATCATTTCCCATCAATTCCCATTATTAAAGTGGCTGGAGTTGAGTCAGTGTCAGTGTGTTGGCAGCAGCCACTCAATGTTAGTGGTGGCTGTTTAACAGTCTGATGGCCTTGAGATAGAAGCTGTTTTTCAGTCTCTCGGTCCCAGCTTTGATGCACCTGTACTGACCTCGCCTTCTGGATGATAGCGGGGTGAACAGGCAGTGGCTCGGGTGGTTGATGTCCTTGATGATCTTTATGGCCTTCCTGTGACATCGGGTGGTGTAGGTGTCCTGGAGGGCAGGTAGTTTGCCCCCGGTGATGCGTTGTGCAGACCTCACCACCCTCTGGAGAGCCTTACGGTTGAGGGCGGAGCAGTTGCCGTACCAGGCGGTGATACAGCCCGCCAGGATGCTCTCGATTGTGCATCTGTAGAAGTTTGTGAGTGCTTTTGGTGACAAGCCAAATTTCTTCAGCCTCCTGAGGTTGAAGAGGCGCTGCTGCGCCTTCTTCACAATGCTGTCTGTGTGAGTGGACCAATTCAGTTTGTCTGTGATGTGTATGCCGAGGAACTTAAAACTTGCTACCCTCTCCACTACTGTTCCATCGATGTGGATAGGGGGGTGTTCCCTCTGCTGTTTCCTGAAGTCCACAATCATCTCCTTAGTTTTGTTGACGTTGAGTGTGAGGTTATTTTCCTGACACCACACTCCGAGGGCCCTCACCTCCTCCCTGTAGGCCGTCTCGTCGTTGTTGGTAATCAAGCCTACCACTGTTGTGTCGTCCGCAAACTTGATGATTGAGTTGGAGGCGTGCGTGGCCACGCAGTCGTGGGTGAACAGGGAGTACAGGAGAGGGCTCAGAACGCACCCTTGTGGGGCCCCAGTGTTGAGGATCAGCGGGGAGGAGATGTTGTTGCCTACCCTCACCACCTGGGGGCGGCCCGTCAGGAAGTCCAGTACCCAGTTGCACAGGGCGGGGTCGAGACCCAGGGTCTCGAGCTTGATGACGAGCTTGGAGGGTACTATGGTGTTGAATGCCGAGCTGTAGTCAATGAACAGCATTCTCACATAGGTATTCCTCTTGTCCAGATGGGTTAGGGCGGTGTGCAGTGTGGTTAAGATTGCATCGTCTGTGGACCTATTTGGGCGGTAAGCAAATTGGAGTGGGTCTAGGGTGTCAGGTAGGGTGGAGGTGATATGGTCCTTGACTAGTCTCTCAAAGCACTTCATGATGACGGAAGTGAGTGCTACGGGGCGGTAGTCGTTTAGCTCAGTTACCTTAGCTTTCTTGGGAACAGGAACAATGGTGGCCCTCTTGAAGCATGTGGGAACAGCAGACTGGTATAGGGATTGATTGAATATGTCCGTAAACACACCGGCCAGCTGGTCTGCGCATGCTCTGAGGGCGCGGCTGGGGATGCCGTCTGGGCCTGCAGCCTTGCGAGGGTTAACACGTTTAAATGTCTTACTCACCTCGGCTGCAGTGAAGGAGAGACCGCATGTTTTCGTTGCCGGCCGTGTCAGTGGCACTGTATTGTCCTCAAAGCGGGCAAAAAAGTTGTTTAGTCTGCCTGGGAGCAGGACATCCTGGTCCGTGACTGGGCTGGATTTCTTCCTGTAGTCCGTGATTGACTGTAGACCCTGCCACATGCCTCTTGTGTCTGAGCCGTTGAATTGAGATTCTACTTTGTCTCTGTACTGACGCTTAGCTTGTTTGATAGCCTTGCGGAGGGAATAGCTGCACTGTTTGTATTCGGTCATGTTACCAGACACCTTCCCCTGATTAAAAGCAGTGGTTCGTGCTTTCAGTTTCACGCGAATGCTGCCATCAATCCACGGTTTCTGGTTAGGGAATGTTTTAATCGTTGCTATGGGAACGACATCTTCAACGCACGTTCTAATGAACTCACACACCGAATCAGCGTATTCGTCAATGTTGTTGTCTGACGCAATACGAAACATGTCCCAGTCCACGTGGTGGAAGCAGTCTTGGAGTGTGGAGTCAGCTTGGTCGGACCAGCGTTGGACAGACCTCAGCGTGGGAGCCTCTTGTTTTAGTTTCTGTCTGTAGGCAGGGATCAACAAAATGGAGTCGTGGTCAGCTTTTCCGAAAGGGGGGCGGGGCAGGGCCTTATATGCGTCGCGGAAGTTAGAGTAACAATGATCCAAGGTCTTTCCACCCCTGGTTGCGCAATCGATATGCTGATAAAATTTAGGGAGTCTTGTTTTCAGATTAGCCTTGTTAAAATCCCCAGCTACAATGAATGCAGCCTCCGGATGAATGGTTTCCAGTTTGCAAAGAGTTAAATAAAGTTCGTTCAGAGCCATCGATGTGTCTGCTTGGGGGGGGATGTATACGGCTGTGATTATAATCGAAGAGAATTCTCTTGGTAGATAATGCGGTCTACATTTGATTGTGAGGAATTCTAAATCAGGTGAACAGAAGGATTTGAGTTCCTGTATGTTTCTTTCATCACACCATGTCACGTTAGTCATAAGGCATACGCCGCCGCCCCTCTTCTTACCAGAAAGTTGTTTGTTTCTGTCTGCGCGATGTGTGGAGAAACCCGTTGGCTGCACCGCTTCGGATAGAGTCACTCCAGTGAGCCACGTTTCCGTGAAGCAAAGAACGTTACAGTCTCTGATGTCCCTCTGGAATGCTACCCTTGCTCGGATTTCATCAACCTTGTTGTCAAGAGACTGGACATTGGCAAGAAGAATGCTAGGGAGTGGTGCACGATGTGCCCGTCTCCGGAGTCTGACCAGAAGACCGCCTCATTTCCCTCTTTTTCGGAGTTGTTTTTATTTTTGGGTCGCTGCATGGAATCCACTCAGTTGTCCTGTTTGTAAGGCAGAACACAGGATCCGCGTCGCGAAAAACATATTCTTGGTAGTACTGATGGTGAGTTGATGCTGATCTTATATTCAGTAGTTCTTCTCGACTGTATGTAATGAAACCTAAGATGAGCTGGGGTACTAATGTAAGAAATAACGTAAAAAAACAAAAAACTGTTTCCTAGGAACGCGAAGCGAGGCGGCCATCTCTGTCGGCGCCGTGGAGGTGAGTGCAACAGGTCGGAAGTCATTCAGGCTTGATGCGGTCGACTGCTTTGGCACTGGCACAATGGTTGTGGTCTTGAAGCACGTGGGGACAACCGACTGGGTCACTGACAGATTAAAAATGTCAGTGAAGACCTTGGCCAGCAGCCCAGAACATGCTCTGAGCACATGAACGGGGACGCCATCAGGACCAGCAGCCTTGTGTGCATTCACCCTACTCAGTGCAGACAACACATCTGTGATGGATAGTCTGAATGGGAGGTCGTCTGGGGGGAGCTCAGTTTTGATGTTTGGATCTTTGTTGTCCCTGTCGAAGTGAGCATAGAACCTGTTTAACTCGTCAGCGATGGAGACGTCGCTGGCTGTGGGGGTAGGGTTTTTTGTGCCTGTAGTCTGTGATGGCTTGGATGCCCTGCCACATGCGTCGAGGCTCAGAGTTGTTGTTGAAGTGCTCCTCAATCAGCAGTTTGTGGTCATGTTTAGCCATCTTGATGCCCTTTTTCAGGTTGGCCCTGGATGAGCTGTAGGCTTCCGCATCACCAGATCTAAAGCAGCGTTGCGTGCCTTTCGCAGTAGTCGGACCTCTCTGTTCATCCAAGGCTTCTGGTTGGGGATGGTCTTTGTTAGTTTATGGGTGGTGACATTGGTGATGCAGATGTTTATGTAATCCAGAACAGAAGAAGCATATGTTTCGATGTCCGTATGGGAGTCAAGGGCGGCCTGAGTGGCAAGCAATTTCCAGCTTGTGTGTTGAAACTGGTGCTGTAGTAATAAGTCTGACCCTTCTGGACACACTTTGACTGTCCTCACTGATGGTTTCACACATTTAATGAGGGGTAAATACTTGGGGAGTAGGAACAGTGAAAGGTGATCAGACTGTCCCAGGTGTGGGAGGGGAATGACTTTGTAAGCCTCCGGGATGTTTGTATGTCTAGTGTATTGTCTCCTCTAGTGGGGCAGGAGACATTTTGGTGGAATTTGGGAAAAGCACCATCAGGATGTGGTGGCAGGTTAGCCTAGTGGTTAGAGTGTTGGGCTAGTAACCGGAAGGTTGCAAGTTCAAATCCCCGAGCTGACAAGGTACAAATCTGTTGTTCTGCCGCTGAACAGGCAGTTAACCCACTAGGCCGTCATTGAAAATAAGAATTTGTTCTTAACTGACTTGCCTAGTAAAATAAATGTGCAGTTAGCTGTTTTCTAATAGCAACCTGCAGTTCTTTCATTGCTAGTTTAGTATTAGCATCCAGAGGTATATAGGCTGCAGTAACAACAATGGATGTAAGCTCCCGAGGCAAGTAGAAAGGCCTGCACCTAATCATCAGGTACTCCAGATTGATTGAGCAGTGACTCCCCGTTATGTTACTGTCTGTACAACATGCTTTGTTTACAATAAATCATTTTTTTGTGAGATAATTCTTAGTCGTATTTCGTCCATTTTGTTCACCAGTGACAGGACGTTAGCGAGGAAAAGGCTAGGTAGTGAAAGCCAATGTGCAGTTAGCTTTTGCCTAGCCCGGAGGCTTTTTTTATGATCTCGACGCCTTCTCTGGGCACTTCCTCTCAGTGGTGTTTCAGTCTCCCGGGGCGTCCTCACGATCTTCAGTGGAAGTTGGAAGTTGCCAAAAACTCTCTTTGTGCATTGTGTTCCAATATCCAGGAGTTCTTGTCGGCTATATAGAGTGTACGTCATGCTGTACTGAGTGAATAAACTAAGAACTATTAAGGAAATTACTGCTAATTCACAAAATCTCGGTAAACACTGAGCCTCGCGTTGTACACACTCCGCCATCGTGTATGCCCGCGTAAACATCATGATGACAGAAGTGAGTGCTCCGGGGTGATAGTCCTTTAGCTCAGTTACCTTTGCTTTCTTGGGTACAGGAACAATGGTGGACAATTTGAAGCAAGTGGGGACAGCAGACAGCCCACAGTCCTTGGTAGCAGGCCGCGTCGGTGGAACTGTGTTATCTTCAAATAGGGCGAAGAAGGTGTTTAGCTGGTCTGGAAGCAAGATGTCTGTGTCCACGACGTGGTTAGTTTTCCCTTTGTAGTCCGTGATTGTCTGTAGACCCTGCCACATGCGTCTCGTGTCTGAGCCGTTGAATACAGAGTTCTTTATTCCGGTCTGCCTCGATATACTGAGAACCCAGCTGGCTGTATTGACAAAGACAGTATATCCTGAGAGCCATGTTTCTCTGGAAGGAGATTCTCGCCCTGAGCTTGTCTACCTTATTATCCAGAGACTGAACATTAGTGAGTAATATACTCGGAAGTGGTGGATGGTGTGCGCGCCTCCTGAGTCGGACCAGAAGTCCACTCCGAATACCTCTCCACCAGCGGTGTTTTGGATCAGCCTCTGGAAACAGTTTAATTGCCCTGGGGGGTACGAACAAATTGGGGAAAGTCGTATTCCCTGTCATAATGCTGGTGATTTACCGTTGCTCTGATATCCCAAAGTTATTTCCGGCTGTATGTAATGACACAAAAGATTTCCTGGGCTGATAACACACACACAAAAACAAAATCCTGCAAAGTTGCTTAGGAGCTAGAAGCAGAGCTGCCCTATCTGTCGCCGCCATCTTTCTACAGCACAGAGAGAGAGACTATGGAGACAATGGCTTTAGAGAGATACAGGTCACATTTACAAACTAAACAGTCATCTTTAACGCTAAAATCCTTGAGGTGTTTTTCAGTCAAACCACTGCTGTCATGACAGTACTGACAGTCCTTGAGAAAAACATGAACAGTAGTAAATATAGCATATTGCCCTTTGAAGGCAACGCTTCACATCTGTGTCGTCCACCCTCTGATGTGTTTTTATTTTTCAAAATGCCATTTCGTTTCATGGCGCAGCTAGAGGAAAACTCATGTCAAATGGATTGATTCTGCTTGAGTGACCATGTGTTTTCCACCAGATTTAAGTGCACCAGTAATTCAAGGAGTATTGAGCACAACACATTCCACAGTGCATTTTAATTCATGACATCACCTCCTTGCTAGTCTCTCACGATAGACGAAACATAAAATTGTTACAAAGGTCGAAACAGAATTCACCACAACGCCCTGATATGGCATTCTCCACTTCTACTGAGTGAAACTTCTACATTCTACTTTTGTCTCCCCCTGAACTGGAGATGTTGTTGGAGCTCTCAGTGCATTTCCCCATGCTGGCAGGCTCTTGAAAAGCTCCTCTGCACGTCCTAGAATATTTTAACATTGCACTTTGACCTATGGTCTTGTTAATTAGGTCGTTGTGCCATGCCTAACAAGACATGATGTGCCTGTTCAGTCATTCGGGAGCCCAGTCAGAGTGTTGAGTAATGCACTGTGTGGCCTCGCCCACGAGTGACCCTAATTCAAGTTATCACAACAGCGAGAAATTAATGTGGCTTTCTGGCTTCATATAGTTAAAAAAAACTGTTAATATTGATAAACAGAAATTAGAATATCTAGATCCAATACATTGGACTCAGTAAAAATAACTATACAATCCTCCTTCATTTCAACAAGACTATATGACAGACTGGTGGATGGGTGGAAGGGAAGGGGTGGATGGAATGAGGGTCACTCCGAACATATGGAGCTGAAACTGAGCTTTAAGTGATTTCCAGAGGGAAAGGATCACTAAGTCATTGTAAAGTAAAAGCCCCCAGTGTAGTGAAAGTTCATTGAGTTTTATTATCATTTCTATATACATGTGGGCTTGTTTTTATTTCAAAATCTTTACATTGACACTGATGGCAGGATTGGTGGAAAAATGAGATCTATTGAGACCACAAGAGAAGAAAAAAACTAAACAAGAAAGAAGTCAGAATTTCTGTATATGAATTTAGTAGTTGGTGGACTACAATGATATTGGAAGTAGGTTTTCATTGACCTAGGTGTATTTGACAAAAGCAATGTTGAAAAAAAAATATTTGCGACATGTGTAATGGAAATGGCAAGTATAGGAGCCATTTTAGAAAGATCGACAACATTTGTATCCGTTTGACAGGGGTGGATTTTTATTTTGTTTAAGCTTTCTTTATTGTGACAAATGTTGATGGAAACTGTTTTTCGAATAAATTATGATTGACGAACAGGGTTGGGGAGTAACCGATTACATGTAATCCGTTACATGTAAGGGATTGCAAAAACCGGTAACTGTAATCCATTACGTTACAAGCAAAACATATTGTAATCGGATTACAGATTACTTTTAAATTCAGAAAGGATGTTTGCAAGAAAAAATCTTTGACACTTCTCTGTTTTCTCAATGACATTCAAATCAGCATTGAAAAAAGGCGCACGTTTAAGTTTCTTCCAACTGAACTAGTCTGTCACGACTTCCACCGAAGTCGGCTCCTCTCCTTCTTCGGCGGCGTTCGGCGATCGACATCACCGGCTTTCTAGCCATCGCCGCTCCATTTCTCATATTCCATTGGTTTTGTCTTGTTCCATACACACCTGATTTTCATTTCATAATTACTGCAGGTATTTAGCCCTCTGTTTCCCCTCCATGTGTTTGTGTGTAATTGTTTGTTTGTGATGTGGATTATTGTCGGGCGCTTGACTTTTGCCATGTTCTGTGTTTTTGGCACGTTATTGTTTTTATGTGCTGTATTTTTTGGAACGGAATTAAAGTGCGCCTGTTCACTACACTCTGCTCTCCTGCACCTGACTTCGCCTCCCGTACACACCCTTGACAGAGTCTGACCACAAGTCAGAGACCACTATAATGACACACCAGATGTGTTTGATGGATCGTGGGAAAAGAGCTGAAATAGTATTTTGTAGGCTACAGTCCAAGCTTTGTCTTCCAATGGTGCGACTGCTGTCGGCATCCAAAGATTATCCAACTTGAATAAACGCTTGGAGGTAAGGATGACAGGAGTGGTGTAGTCTATGGCGATACGAATATCACTTATTATTGATATCTACAAAGCTCATTGATGTGATTCACACTGCTGCTCTCTCATTTAGCTATTTGCGCCTTACAGATTGTGGTTGTTATAGATGGCTGTTCACAAATAAATCCGCAGATCAACCCAGTCCAGTGGAGGTCAGGGAGGTGGACAGTGAGCTGGGAGGAGAGGTTAAGGTTAATGTAGAGGAAGGACTCCCAAGTGTAAGAGACCCAGGAGAGTTGAGGGGTTCAGGGAGAGAGTTTATTGTAGGCCCACCAGCTTTATGGCAGGTGGATGTCAAGTATGATAAATGGGATGTTGTTATATTTCAAGCTGGACTGAAGCGTGTTTGGTATGTGTTATGGCATTCAGATTTGTTCGTCCCCTAGACCCTGGATGTACTGTATAGTTAAAAATATATATATATATTTAACTAGGCAAGTCAGTTAAGAACAAATTCTTATTTACAATGATGGCTTCCTCCGGCCAAACCAAGACGACACTGGGCCAATTGTGCGCCATCCTATGGGACTCCCAATCATGGCCGGATGTGATACAGCCTGGATTCAAACCAGGTACTATAGTGACGCCTCTTGCACTGAGATGCAGTGCTTTTGAACGCTGCGCGCACACACACACACACACACACACACAGTATGACCTCTGCATGGTCTAAGGGGGCTTCAGAGGGAGTGTGTCACCTGTATAGTGTTGACAAAGGAGTAGCAAATTAGGCTGGGCAGAAAGGATGAGCTGAGTGCCAAAAGGAATATTTCCCTTATGTTGCCTTAACGTTGCCCTCTGGCACCAACCCAGGCCACACGGCATCTGTAAGTAAAACCCTCCACAATCTGATGTCATATGACTCGTGACTACCTGGTCTAGTCCGACCCTTAGGGGAAAACAGATGGCCGTTGTCAGGGGATACAGGTACTGATGTGACACCAAGCTCCATGATGCAGTGCAGCCTGCTGTTGCATCATGGCTTCCACTGGCCACCCACTGTGACTACGCCATCTCGTCAGCCGACTGGGAATGTCAAGTATAACTATGCTTTATGTCCCATAAAGGCTTCATTTATATTGGTCAAGTTCAAGGACCCAGATGTAGGACCTGTATCATGGTCATATTATCAGTATTATATGAAACAACCCAACTGGATATTAACTTGACTCATGACACTCTGCCTCATACATGTAATAATGCAACACTTCATGCCTTATACGCTAAAACTTCACACCTTACATTTCACTTCAACATATCCTCAGCTATCATTGTAATGATCAACTTTTCACTCATTGTGTCTTTGATTGACGCCTTTTACCTTGACATCCGTCTTGCATAAACAGTATCTTATTCAGCCATTCCCATCATGTGATTTGACCTGAACAGCTACCAACTGTTTGCTTGTGTAGTCTTGGATCAGCTCATTCAGATCCAAATTCTTCACCACACTAATAGACTGCCTCAAAGCAAATAGTTTCACATGCACTCTATGGAGTCATTCATAGTACAAATTATGAACGTTTTCTTCTTAACACTTAATATGGGTGTTATTTTAAGAGTTCACCCCCCTGAGTACTATTCAGTCCAACTCTATTTGAAAATGATACCATGCATTACAAGGCCTCGCGGCACATAGCCCTGACTACATTAACCAATGTGTTGATATTGGCCTTAAACTAACAGCTGCTTGTTTTACTGACCTCTTTCTAAAACTCCCTTTCTGGTCCAGAGGAATCAGACTGATAGTACAGTAATTATCTGAGGTAGACTTAAATAAAAGCCACTCGTCACCACACTTACAATAGCTACATAGACAGACATTTTTGCCTGCACACTTCTTTGTATTCTTCAATTTGATCTATAGATGCTCAAACTATCACGAATCTGTCAGCTGCAACTGTTGATATGCAACGGCTTGCTAGCGACATTATTTGGGTCGTTATTGGGTCCTCATCGTCTTCTGTAAGGGAAATGCTAACCGTCCAAAAGTATGTGGACACCTGCTCGACGAACATCTCATTCCAATATCATGGGCATTAATATGGAGTTGGTCCCACCTTTGCTGCTACAGCAGCCTCCACTCTTCTGGGAACTCTTGCCTCTAGATGTTGGAACATTTCTACAGGGACTTGCTTCCATTCAGGCACAAGAGCATTGGTGAGGTCGGGCACTGATGTTGGACGATTAACCCTAGCTCGCGTTCCAATTCATCCTAAAGGTGTTCGATGGTGTTGTGTGCAGGCCAGTCAAGTTCTTCCAGAACGATCTCGACAAACCATTTCTGTATGAGTGTTGTAACCGAGGACTGACGATTTTTACGTGCTATGCACTTGTGAGCTTGTGTGGCCTACTGCTTCGTGGCTGAGCAGATGTTGTTCCTAGATGTTTCCACTTCACAATAACAGCACTTACAATTGGCCAGGGCAGAAATTTGACAGACTTGTTGGAAAAATGGCATCCTATGACGGTACCATGTTGAAAGTCACTGAGCTCTTCAGTAAGGCCATTCTACTGCCAATGCTTGTCTATGGAGATTGCATGGCTGTGTGCTCGATTGTATACATCTGTCAGCAACGGTGTTGCTGAAATAGCCGAATCCACTAATTTGAAAGGATGTCCATGTACTTTTGTAAATATAGTGTATGTACATATAGGTAGGGATAAAGTGACTCGGCAATAGAATAGATAATAAACAGTAAAAGCAGATTACATATGTGATGAGTCAAAATAGTTAGTGCAAAACGGGTCAATGCACATAGTCCATCAACACATGCCTGTTGGCTATTACCAAAGATGTTGGATGAATGAAGATGGTTCACTCAGTAAATTAAGATAGTTCACTCAGGCCGTTTACCATTGGAAAAAAATGTCAGTTCCGGGCTACTTAACTGGGTGTGTCTCCCATAGACACCAATGCAACAATAGCAGCTAGGTCTGGTCTACTTAGTTCATTGACTTCTATTGAACCAGAAAAAAAACTGCTAATTGGGTGTTTCGCTCCCTCTTCCGTCTCTGCTATTACTAGTCACCACTTCCTGCTTGAGACAAGGGATAACTTCATGACTTCTTGCCTACCACCACTGTCCTCTCTTATAATCCTCTCCTCTCTCCCAGCAGCAGCACATGCTAATTGAGCGTGTAAGACATCTGCCAACTAGATTATTCCTGCTCCTGACTCTTGGAGAATAATGATTAACGATTGGGACCTGTTATTGAGAGCTCATTAGTGTCTGCAGTCCCAATGGGAACAAAGTGGGCATCTCTGGAGGATGGGGTCACAGGGTCAGGGGCTGATGTGACCTACTAATCAGTTAATGAAAAGAGCAGGGAAGCTGGGCGGGGCACTGGGCGGCAGGGCTCCTCACATAATGTTGAGTTGAGCAGTGTGTGTTGAGTTAGTGTGTGTTGAGCAGTGTGTTGAGGTAGTGTGTGTTGAGTGGTATGTGTTGAGGTAGTGTATGTTGAGCGGTATGTGTTGAGGTAGAGTGTGTTGAGCGGTATGTGTTGAGGTAGTGTATGTTGAGCGTTATGTGTTGAGGTAGTGTGTGTTGAGCAGTGTGTGTTGAGGTAGTGTGTGTTGAGAGGTATGTGTTGAGGTAGTGTATGTTGAGCGGTATGTGTTGAGGTAGAGTGTGTTGAGCGGTATGTGTTGAGGTAGTGTGTTGAGCGGTATGTGTTGAGGTTGTGTATGTTGAGCGTTATGTGTTGAGGTAGTGTATGTTGAGTGGTATGTGTTGAGGTAGTGTATGTTGAGTGGTATGTGTAGAGGTAGAGTGTGTTGAGCGGTATGTGCTGAGGTAGTGTGTGTTGAGGTAGTGTATGTTGAGCGGTATGTGTTGAGGTAGAGTGTGTTGAGCGGTATGTATTGAGGTAGTGTGTGTTGAGCGGTATGTGTTGAGGTAGTGTATGTTGAGCGTTATGTGTTGAGGTAGTGTGTGTTGAGCAGTGTGTGTTGAGGTAGTGTGTGTTGAGCGGTATGTGTTGAGGTAGTGTATGTTGAGCAGTATGTGTTGAGGTAGAGTGTGTTGAGCGGTATGTGTTGAGGTAGTGTGTGTTGAGGGGTATGTGCTGAGGTAGTGTATGTTGAGTGGTACATGTTGAGGTAGTGTATGTTGAGTGGTACATGTTGAGGTAGTGTATGTTGAGTGGTATGTGTTGAGGTAGTGTATGTTGAGTGGTACATGTTGAGGTAGTGTGTGTTGAGTGGTATGTGCTGAGGTAGAGTATGTTGAGCGGTATGTGTTGAGGTAGTGTGTGTTGAGCGGTATGTGTTGAGGTAGAGTGTGTTGAGCGGTATGTGCTGAGCAGTGTGTGTTGAAGTGAGCGGTATGTGTTGAGGTAGTGTGTGTTGAGCGGTATGTATTGAGGTAGTGTGTGTTGAGCGTTATGTGTTGAGGTAGTGTGTGTTGAGCAGTGTGTGTTGAGGTAGTGTGTGTTGAGCGGTATGTGTTGAGGTAGTGTGTGTTGAGCAGTATGTGTTGAGGTAGTGTGTGTTGAGCGGTATGTGTTGAGGTAGTGTATGTTGAGCGGTATGTGTTGAGGTAGTGTGTGTTGAGCAGTATGTGTTGAGGTTGTGTGTGTTGAGCGGTATGTGTTGAGGTAGAGTGTGTTGAGCGGTATGTGTTGAGGTAGTGTGTGTTGAGCGGTATGTGTTGAGGTAGAGTGTGTTGAGCGGTATGTGTTGAGGTAGTGTGTGTTGAGCGGTATGTGTTGAGGTAGTGTGTGCTGATCGGTATGTGTTGAGGTAGTGTGTGTTGAGCAGTATGTGTTGAGGTAGTGTGTGTTGAGCGGTATGTGTTGAGGTAGTGTGTGTTGAGCAGTATGTGTTGAGGTAGTGTGTGTTGAGCGGTATGTGTTGAGGTAGTGTGTGTTGAGCGGTATGTGTTGAGGTAGTGTGTCTTGAGCGGTATGTGTTGAGGTAGTGTGTGTTGAGCAGTATGTGTTGAGGTAGTGTGTGTTGAGCGGTATGTGTTGAGGTAGTGTGTGTTGAGCAGTATGTGTTGAGGTAGTGTGTGTTGAGCGGTATGTGTTGAGGTAGTGTGTGTTGAGCGGTATGTGTTGAGGTAGTGTGTGTTGAGCAGTATGTGTTGAGGTAGTGTGTGTTGAGCAGTATGTGTTGAGGTTGTGTGTGTTGAGCGGTATGTGTTGAGGTAGAGTGTGTTGAGCGGTATGTGTTGAGGTAGAGTGTGTTGAGCGGTATGTGTTGAGGTAGTGTATGTTGAGCGGTATGTGTTGAGGTAGTGTATGTTGAGCAGTATGTGTTGAGGTAGAGTGTGTTGAGCGGTATGTGTTGAGGTAGTGTGTGCTGATCGGTATGTGTTGAGGTAGTGTATGTTGAGCGGTATGTGTTGAGGTAGAGTGTGTTGAGCGGTATGTGTTGAGGTAGAGTGTGTTGAGCGTTATGTGTTGAGGTAGTGTGTGCTGATCGGTATGTGTTGAGGTAGTGTATGTTGAGCGGTATGTGTTGAGGTAGAGTGTGTTGAGCGGTATGTGTTGAGGTAGAGTGTGTTGAGCGGTATGTGTTGAGGTAGAGTGTGTTGAGCGGTATGTGTTAAGGTAGTGTATGTTGAGCGGTATGTGTTGAGGTTGTGTGTGTTGAGCGGTATGTGTTGAGGTAGTGTGTGCTGATCGGTATGTGTTGAGGTAGTGTGTGCTTATCGGTATGTGTTGAGGTAGTATGTGTTGAGCAGTATGTGTTGAGGTAGAGTGTGTTGAGCGGTATGTGTTGAGGTAGTGTGTGCTGATCGGTATGTGTTGAGGTAGTATGTGTTGAGCAGTATGTGCTGAGGTAGTGGGCAGCATTAGGGTGGGAGGTCCTACTACTACATTGAAAATATTGGATAGTTTGAAGGAATAGCTCCACCTTTCCTCTTACCTCTTGGATACACCTATCCAATCCTCTCAGATCTGGTGCCAAGGGGGTAGAGGCTAGGGGTCAACCAGGTTCTGGTGAGGTGGTGTAGGGCATGGTTGAAGCAGGTAGGGTAAACAAGGGTACCTTTTCCCTTTGTTCTCTCCCAGGTGACCCTGCTTGTCCTTAGAAACCAAGATTGGGTGTGGCCTGGGCTGACAATATGGCGACCCATCCTTGGTTTCTGAGGCTGTGCGGACTTACACATTTACAACCCTTCCAAGAGCTGTTGGGTATTATTTTTTGTGTTATGCAAGAACAATGTTTTTTGCATGTAGAAAAATGCATGTGAAAGCATTGATAAAATTACTTGAGAGTAGAGATCAGCCCACCAACAGGGATACAACATTCCAGTTATAGTCAGTACTACCCAGTCAAACACACTTCCTGCACATCTCATCTCCATTCCATGTTTGTAAGCAATGTTTCTCTAGTTACAGTCTGTCTGTCTCTGTCTGTCTATGGCTGCCTATGTCTAGCTACAGTCTGTCTCTGTCTATTTACAGTCTGTATCTCTATGTCTCTCTGTCTAGCTACAGTCTGTCTATGTCTAGCTACAGTCTGTCTATGTCTAGCTACAGTCTGTCTGTCTCTGTCTAGCTACAGTCTGTCTCTCTATGTCTCTCTGTCTAGCTACAGTCTGTCTATGTCTAGCTACAGTCTGTCTATGTCTAGCTACAGTCTGTCTGTCTCTGTCTAGCTACAGTCTGTCTCTCTATGTATCTCTGTCTAGCTACAGTCTGTCTATGTCTAGCTACAGTCTGTCTATGTCTAGCTACAGTCTGTCTGTCTCTGTCTAGCTACAGTCTGTCTCTCTATGTATCTCTGTCTAGCTACAGTCTGTCTATGTCTAGCTATAGTCTGTCTATGTCTAGCTACAGTCTGTCTGTCTCTGTCTAGCTACAGTCTGTCTCTCTATGTATCTCTGTCTAGCTACAGTCTGTCTATGTCTAGCTACAGTCTGTCTATGTCTAGCTACAGTCTGTCTATGTCTAGCTACAGTCTGTCTATGTCTAGCTACAGTCTGTCTATGTCTAGCTACAGTCTGTCTATGTCTAGCTACAGTCTGTCTATGTCTAGCTACAGTCTGTCTATGTCTAGCTACAGTCTGTCTATGTCTAGCTACAGTCTGTCTCTCTATGTATCTCTGTCTAGCTACAGTCTGTCTATGTCTAGCTACAGTCTGTCTATGTCTAGCTACAGTCTGTCTGTCTATGTCTAGCTACAGTCTGTCTATGTCTAGCTACAGTCTGTCTATGTCTAGCTACAGTCTGTCTATGTCTAGCTACAGTCTGTCTGTCTATGTCTAGCTACAGTCTGTCTATGTCTAGCTACAGTCTGTCTGTCTCTGTCTAGCTACAGTCTGTCTCTCTATGTATCTCTGTCTAGCTACAGTCTGTCTATGTCTAGCTACAGTCTGTCTATGTCTAGCTACAGTCTGTCTCTCTGTCTTTTATTTATTACATGTTTTATTTTACCTGTATTTAACTACCCAAGTCAGTTAAGAACAAAATCTTATTTTCAAGGTTAACTGCCTTGTTCAGAGGCAGAACAACAGATTTTCACCTTGTCAGCTCGGGGATTCGGTCTTGCAATCTTTCGGTAACTAGTCCAACGCTTTAACCACTAGGCTACCTGCCGTCCTACCACCTGTCTAGCTACAGTCTGTCTGTCTCTGTCTGTCTCTGTCTGTCTCTGTCTGTCTTTGTCTAGATACAGTTTGTCTGTCTATGTCTAGCTACAGTCTGTCTGTCTCTGTCTAGCTACAGTCTGTCTCTCTATGTCTCTCTCTGTCTGTCTCTGTCTAGCTACAGTCTGTCTGTCTCTGTCTGTCTCTGTCTGTCTATGTCTGTCTCTGTCTCGCTACAGTCTGTTTCTCTATGTCTCTCTCTGTCTGTCTCTGTCTAGCTACAGTCTGTCTGTCTCTGTCTGTCTATGTCTAGCTACAGTCTGTCTGTCTCTGTCTGTCTCTGTCTAGCTACAGTCTGTTTCTCTGTCTGTCTCTGTCTGTCTATGTCTGTCTCTGTCTAGCTACAGTCTGTCTGTCTATGTCTGTCTATGTCTGTCTATGTCTAGCTACAGTCTGTTTGTCTGTCTGTCTATGTCTGTCTATGTCTGTCTATATTTGTCTATGTCTAGCTACAGTCTGTCTTTCTCTGTCTGTCTATGTCTGTCTATGTCTAGCTACAGTTTGTCTGTCTATGTCTAGTTACAGTCTGTCTGTCTATGTCTAGCTACAGACTGTATGTCTGTGTCTAGCTACAGTCTATCTGTCTCTGTCTAGCTACAGTATGTCTCTCTATGTCTCTCTCTCTCTGTCTGTCTTTGTCTAGCTACAGCCTTTTTGTCTTCGTCTAGCTACAGTCTGTCTGTCTATGTCTAGCTGCAGTCTGTATATGTCTAGCTACAGTCTTTCTGTATCTGTCTAGCTACAGTCTGTCTCTGTCTAGCTACTTTCTGTCTATGTCTAGCTAGAGTCTGTCTATGTCTAGCTACAGCCTGTCTCTGTCTAGCTACTTTCTGTCTATGTCTAGCTACAGCCTGTCTCTGTCTAGCTACTTTCTGTCTATGTCTAGCTACAGCCTGTCTGCTGTTCTCACCTGCTACTGATTGCAGTTAACGGCTGCGCTGCTTTATGTCTTCTCTATGGCAGCCTATAAGGTTTGTGTAATCGGAATGACATGGCCAGCTACCAAACTTTGCTGTCTGATTGATAGTGTCTCTGTACAGCAGCACAGGGGCTCTGGTGGCTCTGTGTGTGTGTGTATGTGTGTGTGTGTGTGTGTGTGTGTGTGTGTGTGTGTGTGTGTGTGTGTGTGTGTGTGTGTGTGTGTGTGTGTGTGTGCGTGTGCCATTCTAATGTCTGTTTTGGAATTCCTGTACAGTTTGTCTTGTTGGATGGATGTTTTCCCTCTGGCTAGGCCAGAGAGACTCTGGAACATTGACAGTGTGTGTGTGTGTATGTGTATGTGTGTGTGTGAAATCTCACTGAGCACTTCAACCGGAGCAGACTGGCGAGCTCTCAGCCTGCTTATCTTTTATTGCTGAAGGCACATGATTGTTTTTAGAGCATCTGTATGTCTTCCAGTGCTCTCTGTTGTATTACTCTTCTCTTCTGCTGTGCGTTCTATAGATTACCATTTGCATAAGCTTCAGAAGTTCCTTATTGTCAACGTCTCAGCTGCAAGGCCTAAACAAACATTAATGACCATAATTACTATACAGTTCCGGTAATAATGTGGTGTGCTTCCTGCTTCCCTCGGATAGGAAAGAGAAGAGCCACGGGCAGCGATGTGGTTAGGGAGTTAAGACTGCGCTCCAGCATACACCGTGTTGCTATTGGGGGGACCCTGGTTTGTCAGGTGGTCTCAATTATGTAACGATGTGCGCTGAGAGTCGGGAAGCATGTGTTTTTATTAAATAAACACAACATAATACGAAATAAGAAACACCAACTACGCACAGACATGACACAGGAACAGAAACAATAACGCCTGGGGAAGGAACCAAAGGGAGTGACGTATATAGGGAAGCTATTCAGGGAAGTGATGGAGTCCAGGTGAGTCTGATGACGCGCAGGTGCATGTAACGAAGGTGACAGGTGTGCGCCATAACGAGCAGTCTGGTGACCTAGAGGTCGGAGAGGGAACACACGTGAGAGTACCCCCTCCCCGATGCGCGGCTCCAGCCGCAGGACTCCGACCAAAATGACGATCCCAGGGATCAGGAACGGACCGGTCACCTCTACTGAGGCGCGCAAAACCTGTCAGTCCGGCTGAGACGCGGGAACATGTCGATCTAGAGCGCCGGAGAGAGAGCATACGTGATGGACCCCCACCCCCAAGTCGCATTTGACTCCAGCCGCAGGATGCCAACCAAAGGGACGATCCGGGGTTCAGGAGCGGACAGGTCACCCTGGTTGAGGCATGAGAGCCTGACGAGTTAGCTGAGGCAGGGGAGCCTGGCGATCCGGCTGAGGCATGAGATCCTGACGAGCCGGCTAGAGGCAGGGGAGCCTGGTGATCTGGCTGAGGCATGAAAGCCTGACGAGCCGGCGGAGGCAGGGGAGCCTGGCGATCTGGCTGAGGCGTGAGAGCCTGTAGTGGCTCCCGGACACGACGTCATTCCCACCAAAACGAAACAACAACAAAAAACACTCCCTGATGCTTCCCTTAGGTGAGGCGTTATTCTGTAACGATGTGCGCTGAGAGTCAGGAAGCAAGTTCAGGGAGTGAGTGTTTTAATAAACAAACACAACATAATACAAAATAAGAAACACAAACATGTAGGGAAGATAATCAGGGAAGTGATGGAGTCCAGGTGAGTCTGATGACGTGCAGGTGCGCATAGCGATGATGAAAGGTGTGCGCCATAACGAGCAGCCTGGTGACCTAGAGGCCGGAGAGGGAGCACACATGACAATCTACACAAACAAAAAAGAGCCAACTGGTTGTAAAAGCCTGCTAACTCATTGATCTGGCTGCACTCCTTATTCTCTCTCTCTCTCTCTCTCTCTCTCTCTCTCTCTCTCTCTCTCTCTCTCTCTCTCTCTCTCTCTCTCTCTCTCTCTCTCTCTCTCTCTCTCTCTCTCTCTCTCTCTCTCTCTCTCTCTCTCTCTCTCTCTCTCTCTCTCTCTCTCTCTCTCTCTCTCTCTCTCTCTCACACTGAACTTTTTGGGGAACTCTGCTTGTGAAATGTTCGGTAGTTTAAGGGTCAATGAAACCATTTGTTTATTTAGAGCCACGAGTCCACAGTAAATCATTAGCAAATAGACAGGGATAGAATGTCAAAAGTGTCTTCCTCCACCATAGATATGACCCACCAGAGGAACACTTCTCGTAGGATGCTGTCAGGATGGAGGAATGGCCAGCGTGTATGTGTGTGTGTGTGTGTATGTTTGTGTGTCTGTGTGCGTGTGTGTGTTCATGTGTATCTGTGATTTCCTTGACACACATTAGCGTGTCTCACACCTCTGTCCACACTTTCCTGTACTGACTGACAACAGCTGTTGTCCCAATACACCTCATCTACAGGGACTTCAAACCACACTGCGTTTGATCAGCACACAAGACAGTTAAAGGCAAGACAAGGACCTCTTGTCTGTCCCCATAGTGAGCCATGGTGGAACTCAGATCTAACAACGGCTGGCGTGATCAACCTAGAAAGCTTGAATGCTACTCCATATGCAAGTGAAGAAACAAACTATGACATTGTGCAAACATTTAACATTACTCTATGCACATATGGGTTTGAAATGGAGTGAGCTAAATATCTGAATGAGGAAATAACTCTCTTACATGTTGTGTATGGTTGATTGAGACAGCATGATCGTATTAGCATTGAATGATACCTCTTTTAAAGACATTCCTCACTGGTGATGCACAAGATCACTATAAAAAGGAGCTGATAGGAGTCATTATACCAGCACCAAGGAGCCGGAAGGTTCTCATCTCTGACTGACTGTGTCAGCATCGCCATTTCATTGGAAATACCTGCTGACGTTCACATGCAAAGTAATGACCGCAATTTAGGAACAAGCATCTGTCTGTGGAGTGATGAAAAGAGTGTGCTTTTACCGGGCTCTTCCTAACCAAAGCGTATGGTTAGGAAGCTATATTATGTAGCTAGCTAGCTTCCCTTGTCCCTTATGCCTAGCTTCCAGCTATATTGGCCCCGGCAGATGAACAACAGGACTGAGGTTAGAACATGGTTTCGTTTTCTCTCTAGAAACAGAGTCATCAAAGCACTACTGGGTCTGTCTTCAAGCTGGATCTATCTTAAAGATGGCCCTTTGTTGGACAGCTGGGACGTCTACAAAGTGAGGGGAAGTGGACTCACTGAAAGTTTGGAGGACTTCAGATCCTCAAAAAGTTCTACAGCTGCACCATTGAGAGCATCCTGACTGGTTACATCACCTGTTATGGCAACTGCTACATCACTGGGGCCAAGCTTCCTGCCATCCAGGATATCTATACCAGGCGGTGTCAGAGGAAGGCCATAAAAATTATCAAAGAATCGAGCCACCCTTGTCATAGACTGCTCTCTCTGCTACAAGCACGGCAAGCAGTACCTAGTTCCAATTGACTTCTAAACAGCTTCTACCCCCAAGCCATAAGACTCCTGAACATGTAATCAAATTGCTACCCAGACTATTTGCATTGTCCCCCCTCCCTATTTTACACTGCTGCTATTCTCTGTTTATTATCTCTGTTTATTATCACTTTAATAACTCTACCTACATGTACATATTACCTCAATTACCTCAACTAACCATTGCCCCTGCACATTGACTCTGTACCGGTACCCCCTGTATATAGCCTCGCTATTGTTATTTTACTGCTGCTCTTTAATTATTTGTTACTTTAATTAATTTTTCTTAAAACTGCACTGTTGGTTAAGGGCTTATAGGTAAGTATTTCACTGTAAGGTCTACTACACCTGTTATATTAAGATTTCCTTCATGCCTGAGGAAGAAATGTCTTACAAGACAGAGGGGAATGAATCAACTGAAGAAGGAGAAGCTCCAAAGCTCTACAGTTTACAATGGATTTGTGTTCAGTTTTGCTTACAGTGCAGTTTGTAGGCTATGAAAACGGAGGTTTTGGCTTTCCTTCTTTCCCCAGATGTCAACGAGTGCTCGACTGCTAACGGCGGCTGTGAGGGACATTGCTGCAACACCATTGGAAGCTTCTACTGCAAGTGCCCCGGGGGCAGTCGTCTGGGCCTGGACGAAAAGGCCTGTCAGGGTGAGAAAGAGGGCAAGCTGGGTCTCGTGTGTGTGTGTGTGTGTGTGTGTGTGTGTGTGTGTGTGTGTGTGTGTGTGTGTGTGTGTGTGTGTGTGTGTGTGTGTGTGTGTGATGGGGGACGGATAGAGAGGATCAGGCATAGGTTATCCACCAGTGTCCTCTTGCCCGGCTCTTCAGACAGAGACACAGGAAGAGACAGAGACACAAAAAGCTTAGCAGACCACACACATATAATGTGTGTGTGTGTGTGTGTGTGATGGGGGACGGATAGAGAGGATCAGGCATAGGTTATCCACCAGTGTCCTCTTGCCCGGCTCTTCAGACAGAGACACAGGAAGAGACAGAGACACAAAAAGCTTAGCAGACCACACACATATAAGGAACACAATCAGTACAGGCATGGAGATCTGGTCAACTCGTAAAATCAAAACCCTGCCTGTTTGTTCTGACAGAAACATGCTGAGTTAGCTGAGTTGGCTGAGTTAGCTGACAGTGCTAATGCCCAGTTGCTCTGAGGGGGTGCAGGTGTCAATAGGTGCCCCTAGCCTTTGACCCCTGACATGGGACGTTGTCACTTTCTAGTGATGGTTTGAGCAATGGTGTAGAAGTCTGTAAGAGCCATGTTCCAGGGCTAGTGTGCTCTGTAACAAATTTGAAGGGCAAATAACAGACCCTTTTTGATTCTGGAACAGAGCATGCCAGTGCTAAATGTTTCTGTCTGCAACCCTCCACATTGGATGGTGTTAATCTATGGAGAGTGGAGCGTGGGAGTTGAGAGGCGCGGGATGGGCAGAAACCTCCCCAAACAGCTGTCAAGAGACCATTGAGACAGATGTGGGTGTCAGACAGATGTGGGTGTCAGTTCAAGACTGTCACACAATGGCATTCAGACAATATTCAACCCCCAACCCCCAAACTCCCAGAGTCTCAGCCTCACGTCTGAATGAAAGATTTCCTTTGTGTCCTGCTGAAATCCTCTCACACGGCGAACCTTAAGTATATTACCCTCCAAACCTTCACTGAGTCTATTACCATTCAGGTATTGAGAAAAGCCCACAAAAGTGTTTTGAAAAAAAGAACAGGGTTCAGAACAACAGTTTAAGACTTTCTTCCTGAATATGTCATCCACCACAGGGGACGCTGGGAGTTCCTTTATCCCCACTCAGCGAGCCAGCGGATTGCTCTAAATGGATTGGCATTGTGGATTTTCAGTCCTTCAACCTGATCACATGAATCTATGTGCTGGTTATGAAAAGGCTCCTTATACGGCAAACAGCCCTCCTCTTTGACCCTCCTTAGCCTCTTCTAGTGGAAGTTACTTCATTAAAGTAGCATTTAGTTCATTATGAGGAGAAGTGCATTCCCACAAGCTGAGACTGCTTTGTTGAATAGGAATTGCCCTTAACCCCAGATCTGGGATCCGATTACCTTAGCCCCAACCCATTAGGAGGGTGAATATATGTCTGACTCTGTATCAGTGCTACTGTCATGACCAGTAGTAGCCTGCAGTGCAAAGCCCATATGGACAAGGGATTAGCAGGAACCAGGAAGTAGTTGAAACAGCTCGACTCTGATGTGTTCTCCAGATGGGTAGTAAACGTTGACTTTCCTTGGAGAAGCACTCAGCAATGTTGTCTCCTCATCATGCCTCTGCTCCCTGGAACATGGAACAACATGGAACAACATGGAACAACATGGAACATGTGCCTAATGTATCACATGTGAATGGTTCTGGAATGGTCCTAAACACTCAGGTCTGCTGCATAGTGGACAACCTGTGTTGAAATAGTGTCAGTGGTGAATCGTCATTACTAGAGCCAGAGGAATTCCTGACCACATGACCTGACCAGGAAGAACTCTGGACTCCAATTATAGGGGTATAAGTAGAGCCCATGAGGTTTTTCTAATCCGGTCACGTGGTCAGAACATACTCCAAGTCATTACATTTAACAGCAAAGCGCTGTACGAGAACTTCCACTGATGAAGAGAATGCTTGTCCAATTGGTGATTTCATATTAATGGTTGATTTAATTGTATCAAAATGGTGTGTTCGTCTATAAAGGGGTCATAAACATAGTGTTCTTAAAACAGTCTCTCGTGAAGTCATCACTTCCATCACCAAGCCAACCTTCTTATTGCGTCAGGGACCAACTATGCTTCACAGAGCTTGATGTCAAACAAAAGAGAACTTCAGTGCCGAAAACTTTTTACCACATTCCTACGTTTGACACGGTCGTGAGTCATGACAAGCATCCCGATAACTTGGGCCTTAACGCTCTCCTCTGGAACACCCATGAAAACTTTGCATCCCAAACGGCATCCTATTCGCTATTTAGTGCACTACTTTTGACCAGGGCCCATAGGGCTCACATCAAAAGTAGTACACTATAAAATGAATATTGTGCCATTCATGACGCAGACACTGTAACACACATATGAGTTTCCTAATGAATGTGGTCTGTGTAGGTTCATGTCTGTTAGAGTGCTCAAGTCACAAATGTTGTCTAAAGGTTTGTGTAGTATTCCATCATTATAAAGCATTCCTTCAAATGCCATCAAAACTCCTCATTGTTCATTAATGCCCATACGGGGAATTCATTGGCACAACCTTCTCCTATCAAAATGGATTTGTTCTGCAGCAAGTGTCTGAGAATATTGTCTGCAGACCTGGGTTCAAATAGTATGTGAAATCATTTTGAATACCTTTTTCTGCTTGCCTGGCTCAAGGGAACCAATGGAATACTAGCAAAAGTGCAAACTCCGCCCATATGGTACTCAAGGTAGGCTCAAGTGAATGCTCAATTTAAAATACTTTTTTTGATTTTTTTGATTGTCTGTCCATCGGTCTGCTCTGTAGATGTCAATGAGTGTGAGGAGCTGAATGGCGGCTGCCAGCAGACCTGTGTGAACACGGCAGGCTCCTACCACTGTGAGTGCAGTCAGGGCTTTCGCATGCACACTGACGGAAGGACCTGCATTGGTGAGTAATGACCATGTGAGACCAGATTTGATCCCGGTCGTTCGCACAACTCATGATTAGGCATTGATTTAGGCATTGAGAGCTAATACTCCAATATTCAGGTCTCAGTCAAGGTTACTCATTACCTGCAACCTCTAATTATCCAATTTCCAGTCTTTAGAGCTTCCTGTAATCACACGTTTCCGTTATGGCGGTGTGAAAAGACGGTGCTGGTCCACAATATGGCTCTTCCTTCTTTGAATTCATATTTTAGTGACCAGTCTCTAGGAAGGGTTACACATTTACTCACCAAATGGTGATCAAAGACTACATTAGCGAAAGTACAGATGTAGGATCTTAATTTGAGGTAGTTTGCTACAGCATGAAGATATGTTTTTCTCTAGTCTGTCAGTCAGTCCTGTGTTGTTCAATTAGTGTGTCTGTCTGTCTGTCTGTCTGTCTGTCTGTCTGTCCCAACTATGAAGCTGTGAACTCCTGCTCAGTGAAGAATGGCGGCTGTGAACACAAGTGTGTGGACATGGACAACGACCACTACAAGTGCGAGTGTCGTAGGAACTACCAACTGAAGAGGGATGGGAAGCACTGCGAGTGTGAGTCCTGACTAGATTGGATATGGTGCTCTGACTTCCCTACAGCTTACAATAGTAGTCACTTTATGTTAGAATGGAGATCAAAGAGTTACATATAAAGAACAGGAGGCCGTTTTCAGTCATAGCGTGACCAGGATATGACTACGTAAAACTGTCTGCCCCATGTCTGTCTGTCTGTCTATCAGTTAGGGACCCCTGTGTGGACAGGAGTGCAGGCTGTGTCCAGCTGTGTCATTTTGTGGATGGTCGAGCAGAGTGCAGCTGCAGACCTGGGTACTCGCTGGCCGATGACCGCCAGGGCTGTGAGGGTAAGAGCCAGTGGTGTAAAGTACTTGAATAAAAATACTTGAAAGTACTACTGTCATAGAAATTCTACACAGGTACACTCGAAGTCAATCATTGTTAATTATCAGCGTGCTGGAGAGGTTCAAACCCACTCAATGCACATGTCAGTCAGGAGCTCCACTGGGGCAGTCCCATTAGTGATCTTATACTGTATACAGACAAGTTGTTTTTCCATGATTGAGCTTATTTAAAAAAATATATATATTTAACTTGGCAAGTCAGTTAAGAACATATTATTATTTACAATGATAGCCTACCGGGGCAGAATGACAGCTCAGCTCAGGGATTCATACCAGCAACCTTTCGGTTACTGGCCCAGCGCTCTAACCACTAGGCTACCTGCCACCCCTTATTCATCATTCATAATCAGTTAATCATCAACATTTGCCTCATTCATGAGACTGACCAATACTGGGTCATGCATGTGACAGACCAATACCTCATGAGGCTTCTTCTCTCTAAGCTGAGACCTCGAAACTGAGATATCTTTCGTTCTCAAAACAAGGGTCTGGGCATACTGCCAAATTGCAGATATTGATAGTGAGAATTCGATCAGTCACTTGCATGAACACAGAAATTGGTTATTGGAAAAGCACCAATATAAAATGTTCCATCACATTCCGTCCTCTTGTGTTAATGTGTGTTAATAATCATTACATTTTAAGGTAAGCTTTAGATTTTAACTTCTGTATCCTATTTCTATTAAAGTAAGGGAAATCAACACATAAAATCAGACACTTCATCATTTCAAACCCTTCATTCTGGGTTATACAATCTAATTCGTATGGTAATGCTATCATCATAATAAAAGGTTACACTTCTATTAACGGGAGTGACTGTATCAAAAATACACACACATACACAGCATGTTAAATAACAATTTAGAACTAAGAAAAAAAACACACGCTGCAGCCCATTTGGCAATTTGGGATCCTCAACTTCCAAACAGGGATTCCAACCAAGTTTCAAGGGTCCTGGTTGTGGGGAATTATTCTTAGCAACAGTGGCAATGTATTCCGCGAGATCAGTCATATTTGAAGAGTGATCTGGGACAGAAGTACAACATTCATCGTCAATGATTGCACAAGTGCCCCCTTGACCTGCCTCTGTTTTGCAGAGCCTATTTATGCAATTGTTTTAGTGTTGCCAATTTTCTCTACATCTCTAGAGATCTCCTGAATTTGGTTTAGGGCATATGCATATTGACTTTCACAGGGAAGAGAGAGAGCACATATTCTAACAGTTTCAGATCAACCTTGATAAGAATGAGATTGAGGTAAGGTGGATGGCCCAAGCTACAATCTAGTGGCTCTCCTCACATTTTAGAGGCATAGCTCTGTCTCTAGAAGCCTCACCTTTCCAAATCATAATTAGAACTTGTGATAAATTATCCAACCCAAATTTAGAATGACAGCCCTTAGTGCTTCACGTTGGTTCTATCACTTAAATTTAAGACCTTCAATTTAGCACACACCGATACTGACAGAATGCACATTTACATACAGTACATTCATCTGATATTTCTAGCGTTAACTATTATCATCACAGCCCCCATTTGTGGACAGATTGATATCTCAATGCATTCTTAGTCTTAATTACTATAAATTTCGCAGTGTGCAGACCTCCAAAAACAACATGATATCCCAAAATAATCATTTTGGAGAAGCCTAAATCAATTTGGGTACGGTTGACTACCCCCTCTCTCCCGGGACTCATTCTTCTGTCATTTGTTCATGTTCTTTTTTATATAGTGTTTCAGTTCGTCCTCCCAATGGCACATGTTCAAAGTGGATGGCCCTTGATAATGTCTCACCGTAGTCGGCACTGTCCTTTACAGTACATTACATTTTCCTACCAGTACACCAGCAGCATGAGAGAAGTTTGGACGGGATCTCTCTCCATGCTCACTCTACGGGGACTCATGTCGCACTCTTCAGAGAAAAGACATGAGAGAAAAGGCAGTTGATAGCTTCGACTGGATGCTGTGCACAGGTTGCTGGTGTCATGACGTTGGCCTGATGGGGGAGGTTTATGACCCCCATAAATACCTTTCCCCTTTTCTCTCTCTCTACTCTATAGAGTTGACTCTAGTAAAGCCTTTGTTAACATTTAGAGAGAGTCTGGTGACGTCATAAAAGATGGGAAACGGAACTATATTTCGGTAATCCAACCAGTTGAAAGTATGCGTTGGGACTTAATGAATATGATGTCAGTTCAGTTGGCGTCTGAGACATGATTACTGATGATAGAACGACATAAATTGTATCTTGGAAAATCTACACATTCTAGTTGTCAGATTCAAATGGAATTGTGCAATTTAAATGTTTAAATATGAAACTATTTGTGAAAAGATTAAATGTCATTTTTAGCTTCTTAATGAGAGGACGGTTTGTCAGAAGAACACCACTCTGCTCACTCAGAGGCCCCGCCCAAGTGAACAGACATGGGTTGTAAACTATGAAACACGCCCTTCTTTCACCACTATATAAACCCGTTGATGAAAATGTAACTTCCTGTTCCAAGGACGCGAGGACTTACCATCCCCACGTTGAAAGGACAAAGACCACCTACAGAACTAAGCCATCCTCAGCAAGAACCTAACGAAATTAGCATCACATTTCAATGTGAAGGTGACGACCTAAACGCCGGAAGGATGAATTTCGACTATACCAGCCAGAATATAGCATGAGCTTAAAGTATGGCAACTTGGTATGAACTTTGAACTCTTATTCACTAAAGAAGTGATACCTGCTAGCCGTTGCGTTAGCGCATTAACTGTAGACGTGGGCTAGGAGAGGACGGACAGAGTATCTGTCTACCACACGATAACGGTACTACCAAGTATTCATTCTACCACCAGACATTTTTATTTTTTTTTTATTTATTTATTTTACCTTTATTTAACCAGGTAGGCAAGTTGAGAACAAGTTCTCATTTACAATTGCGACCTGGCCAAGATAAAGCAAAGCAGTTCGACAGATACAACAACACAGAGTTACACATGGAGTAAAACAAACATACAGTCAATAATAAAGTATAAAACAAGTCTATATACAATGTGAGCAAATGAGGTGAGAAGGGAGGTAAAGGCAAAAAAAGGCCTTGGTGGCAAGGTAAATACAATATAGCAAGTAAAACACTGGAATGGTAGTTTTGCAATGGAAGAATGTGCAAAGTAGAAATAAAAATAATGGGGTGCAAAGGAGCAAAATAAATAAATAAATTAAATACAATTGGGAAAGAGGTAGTTGATAGGGCTAAATTATATGTGGGCTATGTACAGGTGCAGTAATGTGTGAGCTGCTCTGACAGTTGGTGCTTAAAGCTAGTGAGGGAGATAAGTGTTTCCAGTTTCAGAGATTTTTGTAGTTCGTTCCAGTCATTGGCAGCAGAGAACTGGAAAGAGAGACGGCCAAAGAAAGAATTGGTTTTGGGGGTGACTAGAGAGATATACCTGCTGGAGCGTGTGCTACAGGTGGGGGATGCTATGGTGACCAGCGAGCTGAGATAAGGGGGGACTTTACCTAGCAGGGTCTTGTAGATGACATTCTTCAAAGGACAACCAGGCCTCCCATCTACAACCAATCGATCGAAGCGCAGCTCAGAGTAAATATTTATTGCATTTTCCTTTTCCAAATGGGCGGCAATTTAGAATGCATAAGCTACTGTATTTACGATAGCATAGCTTCTCCCTTTGTTACTCAGTCTTCCCGCTCTTTCATTCAAAACCCAACCCCCTTTCTTTGTGTAACCAGCCGTCATGTCGGTTCCGTCCGCTAGGGACGTTTTTCTTTATGACATAATTTGTAATCAATGTATGATCCATTCTGGTTATATGTAATTCTGTGTGATTATTTAGGTATTTAGTAAATAAAAATTAAACCAAACTTTGTATAGCTGATTCAACATGCTAGCCAGGGTTCGTGAAGATAACCAAGAATTTACAACTTTCAGATGAGATTAAATAAGGTGACGATTAAATATTGACTGCTATTGATGTTAAAGATTACTAGGTCTTTAAGTTTATTTGGAAGATAACAGCTCTATAAACATTCTTTCGTGGTGCCCCGACTTTCTAGTTAATTACATTTACCCGATTAGCTTAGTCAGGTAATATTAATGACAGAAAAATTATTTAATAGAATAGCATGTCATATCACTTAATCTGGCATAGCCAAAGACACGACACTGGTTTGGACTCAAGTCTCACAGTGGAAGTGGTGAAGGACCATACTGAACGCCATTGTTGCTTTTACATCAGCCGGTTAGGGGGAGGGGGGTTGAAGTTCACAGTGTTCTTGGTCAAATGATCCATTCCATGCATCTCTATACCATCTGTGGTCACCTTCGCCATAACCTCAAGAAAGGACAGACCAGAACAGCAGTTGGATTTAGGGCATTTATGATTCCGGAAATCCAGACAAATTATTTACTGTATGACATTATTACCACTACTATCAATGTTCTTAATACAGATGTCTAAGACAAATGTCAAATAGAATAACAACACACAGTTGAAACTATTCCCCCTCCCAAATTGGTTTATACTCCCCTATCATCTCACCACAGAGATACAGGGTCAGGGAGTCAGAGGGAGAAATCCCAACTCTCCAGCAGACCCAATCTGGTGAGATGTGTTATTGAAACAAGACAAAGACAAAGTAAACAAAAAAACAGCAATACACTTCTTCATATATCACTCGATACAATGGTAATTCCCCCTTTGGGCACATGACTCACATCATCGTCCATACATCCCAAAAAAACAGCACTGCCTGTTAAATCAAAATAACAAATACAATTACACTGACAACCCTTGATGAATCTTAACTTAATTATATCCCACAAGTTAATGGTAAAATAGACTAGAGACAGGTGTCCCTCATTTAGGAGCAGCGCTCTGTCTCTCTCCTTCTCGTTTTCCGAATCACACATAGGACTGTTGATAAATTATAAACCTCTTCCTAATTATTATTGTTTCCATATTACATTTAAATGTCATGCAATTCTCCAGTCTTTCTAGTGAGGGTGATCAGGCCTCACCAGAAAGTCAGAACGGAGGTCAGAGGTCAGTCAGCCCTATTAAGTGAGTCTTTGTTTCCCTGTCCCTCAGACATTATTATTTCAAACATTTTGTGTATCAGGTTTATATTTTGGCTTTTATTAAGATAATTTACATGTGCAACCAAAACTGACAATAGAAACTTCAGAAAATGTCATTTGTGTGCCCTTTAAGGTGCATCCTTTCTAACCTTACAAGACCCCACACCATAAATCAAACAGAGTATTAACACCATAATAAATATTCATAACACGTGGGTTGTGTGTGGGTGCTGGTGTGTGGGTGGTAAAAATAATAGGTTAAAAGCAAACAAAACTGCGAGGCCTTGCTTAATTTGGGAGCTCCCTTAACAGCTGGATCCGGGTACTTTTAACTGCTCTCCTAAGGCACTTGCCTAAGGAAGCCAAATTTCAGCTACTAATAGTGAGGATTCGTTCAATCAGTCACTTGCATGAACACAGAGCACAAACATAGAACACAGACACAGACATTGGTTATTAGAAAAGCACCAACATAACATTATCCATCACACTACTTAAGTCGTTTTTTGGGTATCTGTTCTTTACTATTTATATTTTTGACAACTTTTACTTTTACTTCACTACATTCCTAATGAAAATAATGTACTTTTTACTCCATACATTTTCCCTGACACCCAAAAGGACTCGTTACGTTTAAAAAAAAATTCAGAAAAGGAAAATGGTCCAATTCACACACTTATCAAGACAACATTCCTGGCCATCCCTACTGCCTCTGATCTGGTGGACTCACTAAACACACGTTTAATTTGTAATGATGTCTGAGTGTTGGTGTGTGCCCCTGGCTATCCGTAAAAAAAAAAAAAGTTTAATTATGCCTTCTGGTTTGCTTAATATAAGGAATTTGAAATTATTGTACTTTTCCTTTTGATACTTAAGTATATTTTAGCAATTACATTTACTTTTGATACTTAAGAATATTTTAAACCCAATTCTTTTATACTTTTACTCAAGTAATATTTTACTGGGTGACGTTCACTTTTACTAAAGTCATGTTGTATTAAATTATGTTTACATTTACTCAAGTATGAAAGTTGGGTACTTTTTTCACCACTGGTAAGAGCACACACAAATGTGGCTCTGGTCTAAGGCACGGCATTTCAGTGCTAGAGGTGCCACTACAGACCCTGGTTCAATTCTGTGCTCTATCACAACCGGACCTTGTCGGGAGTCTCATAGGGCTGTGCACAATTGGCCCAGCATCGTCCGGGTTAAGGGAGGGTATGGCTGAGGTAGGCCATCAATGTAAATAAGAATTTGTTCTTAACTGACTTGCCTAGATAAATAAAGGTTACATTTTTTAGCCAGTGCAATCGGAAAGTACTCAAACCCATTCACATTTTCCACATTTTGTTACATTGCAGCCTTATTCTAAAATAGATTTAAAATAGTTTTTTCCCCTCATCAATCTAAACGCAATACCCCATAATTACAAAGCAAAAACAGATTTTTAGACGTTTTTGCAAACTTGATCACATTTACATAAGATTCAGACCCTTTAACTCAGCCCCTTTGGCAGCGATTACAGCCTCGAGTCTTCTTGGGTATAACGCTATAAGCTTGACACAGCTGTATTTTGGGAGTTTCTCCCATTCATCTCTGCAGATCTTCTCAAGCCCTGTCAGGTTGGATGGGGAGCGTCGCTGCACAGCTATTTTCAGGTCTCTCCAGAGATGTTCAAGTCCGGGTTCTGGCTGGGCCACTCAAGGACATTCAGAGACTCTTGTTTTGTCTTAGCTGTGTACTTAGGGTTGTTGTCCTGTTGGAAGGTGAACCTTTGTCCCCAGTCTGAGTTCCTGAGCACTCTGGAGCAGGTTTTCATCAAGGATCTCGCTGTACTTTGCTCCATTGATCTTTCCCTTGATCCTAGTCTCCCAGTCCCTGCTGTTGAAAAACATCCCACATCATGATGTAGCCACCACCATGCTTCAGCGTAGGGATGGTATTGGCCAGGTGATGAGCGGTGCCTGGTTTCCTCCTGACGTGACGCTTGGGATTCATCAGACCAGAGAATTTTGTTTCTTATGGTCTGAGAGTCCTTTAGATGCCTTTTGGCAAACTTCAAGCGGGCGGTATGTGCCTTTTACTGAGGAGTGGCTTCCGTCTGGCCACTCTACATTAAAAGCCTGATTGGTGGAGTGCTGCGAAGTTGGTTGTCCTTCTGGAAGGTTCTTCCATCTCCAAAAAGGATCATTGGAGCTCTGGCAGAGTGACCAATGGGTTCTTCGTCACCTCCCTGACCAAGGCCCTTCTCCCCTGATTGCTTAGTTTGGTCGGGCCAGTTCTAGGAAGAGACTTGGTGGTTCCAAACTTCTTCAATTTAAGAATGATGGAGGCCACTGTGTTCTTGGGGAATGCTTCAATGCTGCCGACATTTTTTGGTACCCTTCCCCAGATCTGTGCTTCGGCAGAATCCTGTCTCTGAGCTGTACGGACAATTCCTTCGACCTCATGGCTTGGTTTTTGCTCCAACATGCACTATCAACTGTGGAACCTAATATAGCCAGAAATGTGCCTTTCCAAATCATGTCCAATCAATTGAACTTACCACAGGTGGACTCCAGTCAAGTTGTGGAAACATCTTAAGGATGATCAATGGAAACAGGATGCATCTGAGCTCAATTTCAAGTCTCATAGCAAAGGGTCGGAATACTTACGTTAATATTATAAATTATAAATGTTATAAATTTGTTAGCATTTCTAAAAAACTGTTTTTGCTTGGTTATTATGGGGTATTGTATGTGTAGATTGATGAGGACATTTCAAATAAGGCTGTAACATGAAAGGGTCTGAATACTTTCTGAAAGTATGTCTGGAAATGCACACACACACACACACCCACACACACGAACACACACACACACACACACACGCACACGCACACAAACTGACGTTCTCATATTTCAATACGCTGTTACATGCAGACAACCTTCCCAGAAATGTCCTAGAGTGAAAGAGACTTTTCCGAACTTGTCTATAAATCTCCACCACCCTGAATCCTCTTAAGAAAGCAAGTCTAGCCCTCATTGGTCACGGAAAAACCATAGCCATCACCTCTATCCATCTCATGAACTTTCTCACTTTTCCACACTCGTGTAAAGCAACATGTGAACATGGAGTTTTAATGGTGGTTTAACTGAGACTCCGGTAATGTAAAGGCTTGTTATTCTCCAAAATCAGTGCACCTGGACAAAACAAAGGTGGCATTCATCAGAGAGTTGCCTTTGTCCCGGGGCCATTAGAGCTGAGGCTCTATGACCCGGCCCTCCGTGGGCCGTATGAACCATGACTGTGTGTGTGGGGCCTTAAGCTGATTAACGCAATGGCTGGATGATACGACTATAACATGGGGTGGCTAGAAGGCTATAGGGTTCAGGCAACTTCATTAAACACAACAGTCTGTGTGTGCGTGCGTGCGTGCCTTTGTGTGTGTGCGCATGTGTGTGTTTGCGGTACGCTTCATAATCACTAAGAGCAGCCCACCACCAGGCCTGTGCTCTAGCATTACTATGACGAAAGGTCACTCACCCACATGTAATGTGGTACAAAAGGCAATTTCTTAAGCAGAAGCACTTTCCCCCCTCGGAACCTCATTCATAGCCTCATACGAATAAAAAATGGTTACTCCACGGATCCCTGTAATGTAATCTCTACCTGTGCTATGGGACTGTGCGCTATTGACTTACAGTATATCATGCTATCTTTTGTAGACATAGATGAGTGCAGCTCAGGCCAGGCCATATGTGCCCATCGCTGTGTCAACACCCGGGGCTCCTTCAGCTGTGTGTGTAACCCTGGCTTTGAGCTGGGCGCTGACGGCAAACAGTGTTACCGTGAGTATACATAATCATTTACATTAGAGTCAATTAGCAGATGCTCTTCTTACCCAAAGCAACTTTACAAGCAGTAAATTCAACATTCAAAATCACAGTTGCGTAGCAACATATTTGAGGCCAATTGTTTTTTTCTGACCAAGAAGAAGTCTGGTCCCTCGTCGTAGGCTTATAACAAAGGTCAGGAGTAGTTAGTCCTGGTCAGGTGACATGATAAGGAAAAATATCTGACCCTAATTGTAGTATGTTCTTGTGAAGCTAATGTGTGAGTGATGGCTAATGTTTTGGTTTATTGCAAACAGATACTGTTGTTGGGTGCCAGCCTTCACTTGACTGGTTGTATCCTCCTATTTGCAGGTATTGAGATGGAGATCGTGGACAGCTGTGAGAAGAACAACGGAGGATGCTCCCACCACTGTGAACACACCACCAACGGACCCCTCTGCTCCTGTAATCAAGGATACCAACTGGCTGAGGGCAGGAAGACTTGTGTTGGTAGGTACTCTCTGTTGGGTCATCATTGTTGAAGCCCAGAGTTTTTCCTGGTCAGGTCAGAAGGTAAGGGAAAACTCCTGGTTATAGTCATTCTCTGTCTCTACGATAAGTATAGAAGCAACAGATCAAACATGGGCCTTTTCTGAAACAGGTAGGGATTATTAGGACTTCAAATGCCCTTTTTCAATTTCCGTTCCAAAATGTCTTTAAATATTTTCCGTTGCGTGCCCAAATGAACAATCATCTTTTGTTGCACCTCCCCAGACAGTGATGAGTGTGAGAGTGGGGAGGCGTGCTGCAGTCAGTTCTGTAAGAACAACCCAGGGGGCTATGAGTGCAGCTGCCAGGCTGGTTATAGGCTCCAGGCAGACGGCTGTGGCTGCAATGGTAAGAGGACAATACGTTGACCATTATCCACTCATTATCTAGGTCCAAATTGACTCTGGATTGAGTTTACAGTATTTTATAAGACAGGGATGATTATGCATTGACAGTGTCTAAAAACTCATTGTTCTAGTTTTGATAATGGAAATAGAATACACTTGAAAAGTACAGTGTTAATTTTCAAAGTACTTCCTTTTGTTCTGTGGTCTTGTCAGACATTGATGAGTGCCTGGCAGAGAGTTCTGTCTGTGAACACTACTGTGTGAACACCCCGGGGACCTACGAGTGTTTCTGCAGACTGGGCTTCCGTCTGGACCACGACCACAGAGCCTGCATCCGTGAGTACTATTTGATCATAATATTATACTGTACTATGCTATGCTATGCTATACTATACTATACTATATACTTTAGTATTCTGTAATTTCACAGTGAATGTGTATATATTGTCTTTAAACGTGTAAACGTAACTCTGAGAGACATTTGTGAGGTTTTCTAACAGCAGACTATAGTAATGATGCAATCACTTTAAGTATTCAGATGAATGTAATGTAAATGATAGTATAGTATAATACAGTATAGTATAGTTAGATGTATTGTAAATGATAGTATAGTATAGTATAATACAGTATAGTATAGTTAGATGCAATGTAAATGATAGTGTAGTATAGTATAATACAGTATAGTATAGTATAGTATAATACAGTATAGTATAGTATAATACAGTATAGTATAGTATAGTATAGTATAATACAGTATAGTATAGTATAATACAGTATAGTATAGTTAGATGCAATGTAAATGATAGTGTAATACAGTATAGTATAGTATAGTATAGTATAATACAGTATAGTATAGTATAATACAGTATAGTATAGTATAATACAGTATAGTATAGTTAGATGCAATGTAAATGATAGTGTAGTATAATACAGTATAGTATAGTTAGATGTAATGTAAATGATAGTGTAGTATAGTATAATACAGTATAGTATAGTTAGATGTAATGTAAATGTGATTAATGTGAATGTGTTCTGAGTGTCTCCTCTCCACCTGTCTGTCTGTCCCAATGCAGCGCTGTACGACAGTGACCTGGATGACGATGAAGAGGAGGATGATGCAGATGAGGATCTGGAAGTGCACAGGTTGCCAGATCTGCTGTTCCGACGGCCCCCTCAGCTCCTGCAGTACACTGCAGCCCTGCACTCACCCTATGGTGAAGACCAGGAGGAAGAGGCACAGAGAGGGGAACTCACCCTGGTCAGCCACATAGGTAGCAAATCAGTGCTTACATACATGTCTGGTTGATGCTCAATGTGACATATGTGGCAAAAACTGTAAATCATGCCATGGTTTTACAGGACTATGTGGGTGTTTGTGCCTCAGTGTGTCTAGATGATTCCTTTGGGGATGACTGTGGTGTGAGCTGTGCTGACTGTGAGAACGGAGCAGTGTGTGGTGCGGACAGAGAATACTGTGAATGTACACCTGGATGGACTGGCGTCATCTGCAACGAGAGTAAGTCGCTCTCCTCTTCTCTCCCCAGCTTCTCTTATTATCACTGTAACCCTTGGAAGTCATCTATCACTTCATAGAGTTTCAGTGTTATTCAGTGTCTATTATTGAGCAGGCAGTTATTTGGTTGGTTAGTCCTCAGGGTTAGGTATTTGAACTCAGATCTGGCCTGGAGACAGGCCAAGTCCACAACAGACAGAATACATCTCCCAGGCCAGGGTTGTTAGAAAGAGGCCAGAAGCCATTGTTTCACAACCAAGCATGATTATTGAGTGTATTTGGGCTTGACCTGAACCAGGGATATCATTCTGAGTGGAATGTGGGGATAAATCCAAAACCATCAGTCATTTTTATACATTTAAACATCCTCCTTTGGACTAGTGTTCGAATTCACACCAAGAAGAGTTACGTTATGATGAATCCATTTTACCTGACCAGTGGGGAAGATTGAAAACGTAGCAGAGAATGGGCATTTTAGTCATCTTATTAGGTTTTCATTGTTAGCTTGGAAAGAAGACAACTACAATGTTTCCATCCTTAATGTTATTATACACTGAGCATACAAAAATATTAAGAACACCTTCCTACTATTGAGTTGCAGCCCCCCACTCCTTTTGCCCTCAGAACAGCCTCCATTTGTCGGGTCATGGACTCTCCAAGGTGTCACAGGGATGCTGGCTCATGTTGACTCCAATGCTTCCCACAGTTGTCAAGTTGACTGGATTTCGTTTGGGTGGTGAACCATTCTTTATACACACAGGTGTCACGCCCTGACCTTAGAGCTTGTTATGTCTCTATTTTGGTTTGGTCAGGGTGTGATTTTGGTGGGCATTCTATGTTCTTCTTTCTATGTTTTTGTATTTCTTTGTTTTGGCCGGGTATGGTTCTCAATCAGGGACAGCTGTCTATCGTTGTCTCTGAATGGGAACCATACTTAGGTAGCTTTTTCCACACAAGGTTTTTGTGGTTAGTTCATTTCTGTTTAGTGTTTTGCACCTTTCAGGACTGTTTCGGTTATTCCCTTTGTTATTTTGTTATAGTGTTCAGTTTTAATAAAGAAAGCATGAACACTTACCACGCTGCGCTTTGGTCCGATGATTCCTCTTCTTCAGACGACGAATACCGTTACAACAGGAAACTGTTGAGCGTGCAGCATTGCATTTCTTGACACAAACCAGTACACCTGGCACCTACTACCATACCCGATTCAAAGGAACTTAAATATTTTGTCTTGCCCATTCACCCTCTGAATGGCACACATACCCAATCCATGTCTGAATTGTCTCAAAGCTTAAAATATTTCTTTAACCTGTCTCCTTCCCTTCATCTACACTGATTGAAGTGGATTTAATGTAACAAGTGACATCAATAAGAGATCGTAGTTTTCACCTGGATTTACCTGGTCAGTCTGCGGGAGGCAGAGCGTTGGGCAAGTAACCAAAAGGTTGCTGGTTCGAATTCCCGAGCCGGCAAGGTGGAAAAATCTGCAGTTCTGTCCTCGGGCAACAACAACTGCTCCATGGGCGCCGATGACGTTGATTATGGAAGCCGCTCGCACCTCTCTGATTCAGAGGGGTTGGGTTAAATCTGGAAGACACATTTTGGTTTAATGCATTCAGTTGTGCAACCGACTAGGTATCCTCTTCCCTATGTCATGGAAAGAGCAGGTGTTCATAACCTACACTCGGAAAGTATTCTGACCTATGAACTTTTTCTACATTTTGTTACGTTACAGGCTTATTATAAAATTGTTTATAAAAAAAAAATTAAGCAATATACACACAATACCCCATAATGACAAAGTGAACACAGGTTTTTAGATGTTTTTGCAAATGTATTAAAAATAAAATGCAGAAATACCTTATTTACATAGATATTCAGATACTTTGCTATGAGACTTGAAATTGAGCTCAGGTGCATACTGTTTCCAATGATCATCCTTGAGATGTTTCTAAAACTTGACTGGAGTCCACCTGTGTTAAATTCAATTGATTGGACATGATTTGGAAAGGCACACACCTGTCTATAGAAGGTTCCACAGTTGACAGTGCATGTCAGAGCAAAAACCAAGCCATGGGGACGTACAGCTCAAAGACAGGATTGTGTTGGGGCACAGATCTGGGGAAGGGTACCAAAACATTTCGGCAGCATTGAAGGTCCCCAAGAACACAGTGGCCTCCATCATTCTTAAATGGAAGAGGTTTGGAACTACAAAGAATCTTCCTAGACCTGGCCGCCTGGACAAACTGAGCATTTGGGAGAGAAGGGCCTTGGTCAGGGAGGTGAAGTTCCTCTTGGAACTAAGCGTCATGTCTGGAGGAAACCATCCCTACGGTGAAGCATGGTGGTGGCAGCATCATGCTGTGGGGATGTTTTTCAGTGCATGGACTGGGAGACTTGTCAGGATTGAGGCAAAGATGAACGGAGCAAAGTACAGAGAGATTCTTGATGAAAACCTGCTCCAGAGCACCCAGGACCTCAGACTGGGGCGAAGGTTCACCTTCCAACAAGACAACAACCCTAAGCACACAGCCAAGACAATGCAGGAGTGGCTTCGGGACAAGTCTCTGAATGTCCTTGAGTGGCTCAGTCAGAGCCCGGAATTGAACCCGATCGAACATCTCTGGAGAGACCTGAAAATAGCTGTTCAGCAACACTCCCCATCCAACCTGACAGAGCTTGAGAGGATCTGCAGAGAAGAATGGGAGAAACTCCCCAAATACAGAAGAAGACTCAAAGCTGTAATCACTGCCAAAGGTGCTTCAACAAAGAGTGCTTCAACAAAGCACAGAGTAAAGGGTCTGAATACTTATGTAAATGTGATATTTCTGTTTTTCATTTTTAATTTATTAACAAACGTTTTTTTTAAATCTGTTTTTGCTTTGTCATTATGGGGTATTGTGTGTAGATTGAGAAGGAAAAAAATAAAATGTAATCCATTTTAGAATAAGGCTGTAACATAACAAAATGTGGAAAAAGTCAAGGGGTCTGAATACTTTCCAAAGACACTGTATATAGACATGCTATTGCATTTTGTATGACAACATTTGTTAGATATAGGAAGGCAGTGCTGTGTATGTCTGGATACAGCGTAACCAGAGAGCAATAGAATTAAGGTAAAGATCTTTATGCCAAAACGAGTGCGTTTTCTGTACTGATTTTGCTCTTGCCTAGCTTGCCACATTAACCATGTGGCTAAAAACATGACTAATTGCTAACTAACACATTTTCCCTCAGAGATTCATAAAATAGTTGTGCACAAGAAGTGTGACATGGAATGTTGACTGGCTTTGACTGAACCCATTTAGAAGGTCCAGCTGGGTTGTGTGTTGTAATTGCTACACAAGCCGTGTTGGATTAATGTGGGAAACGCAAAAAGCTAAGACCCTCATGTGGAGAAGATAATAGAAAAGTAAAGCTTTAGAATGTCTCTCAAAATCAATCTCTCTCTCTCAAATCTCTCTCTTGCTCACCCCCACCCACCATCTCTCTCTCCCTCCCAGCTTGTCCAGTGGGGACCTATGGACAGGCCTGTAACAGCCTATGTCGTTGCCAGAACGGGGGCTCCTGTGAACCAGTAACCGGGAGGTGTGTTTGCCCACCGGGGGTGCAGGGCCAGCTCTGTGAGGACGGTAGGGACACACACACACACACACACACACACACACACACACACACACACACACACACACACACACACACACACACACACACACACACTCCCCAGCACTCAGCCGACTGCTCTCCCACAGGGATCCAAACACAGCACATTTTCTTCCTTGTTACTGGCCCTTCAGTAGCCCACCACTCCTCTCCCCTCCTCCCCACTGCATGGTTTTATGTCACTACATGTCACAGCTCCACCACGTCCAAGTCCAGACACAGACCAGTCACCTTGCCTTAAGTGGCTAATCCTATTTAGCTAACCCTGTTCAGTTCATCACCCATAAGGTTAGGCACTGGCTCTGCCCTGTAGACATAGCCTGGTGCCAGATCCGTTTGTGCTGTCTTGTCAATGTGACAATGACCATAGGAGTTTGCAAGACATCACAAACAGATTGGGGACCAGGCTACGTGCTGGAAGGGCAAAATCTGGTCTAACCACATGTGCAACTCTTCTGTGTCTTGTTGACATGTTGGCAGGTTGCCCACAAGGATACTTTGGGAAACACTGTAGGCGGAGGTGTAACTGCCCCAACAACGGCCGCTGCCACCGTCTCTATGGAGCCTGCTTGTGTGCCCCAGGGCTGTACGGGCGCTACTGCCACCTGTGTGAGTACCCATATCCTCTAGACTACAGTACCCAGCAGCCACCATGACTGACATCTTAATGTAGTAGAGCAGTGTTCTTCAGCCGACATCTTGAAGCTTTTGTCCTAGCTTGATTCAACTAATAAACTGAACATCAACCACCTGTTCAGTTGAATCAGGTGTCTTAGTACTGGTCTGGAACAAAATCCTGCACTGCCTAAGTGTGTCTCTTGGACCAGATTTAAGGAACACTGCAGTAGTGATAGATGAAGAAAATGATGTCAATTCCCTTTCCGTAGCTTGATCCCTGATTCTAGAGTTGTAGTGAGAGCACCTTCTCTTCTCCAGCTTGTCCCAGGTGGACTCACGGTGTTGGCTGCTCTGAGGAGTGTGACTGTGATCTGGAACATTCCCTGGGCTGCCATCCCAAGAACGGGACCTGTCTGTGCAAACCTGGCCACCACGGCTCTCAGTGTCAGCAAGGTAAGCTGTTCTGGCTCAGACAATACAGTACACGGATATTGAGGTTATTGAAAAATAAAACTTACATGGTTGTCTGGATGATAGTGAAGCTCCTCCCCTGTGTGTGTGTGTGTGTGTGTGTGTGTGTGTGTGTGTGTGTGTGTGTGTGTTTCTCTGCAGAGTGTGTTCCAGGGTTCTATGGTAGTGGCTGTTGGCAGCAGTGTGACTGTACAGTTGGGGAGACCTGTGACCCTAGGAGTGGAGAGTGCACCCGGAGGTGTCCTGCAGGGCTCCATGGGAACTTGTGTCAGCTGGGTGAGCCAATCCCCCCGTGGAGGAGACTCCCCAACCACAATGAATGTACCTAGGGACAGGAGTGTTTCCTGTATCGTTCAGGAACAACTCCTGACCTTACATTCTGAGAGAGCACTTTTGTATTGTTCCCACATGCATGTGGAAATATTAATGGGTGTGTGAGTGTGTGAGCGCCTGCGTGCTTGTACGTACATGTGTGTGTGTATTAGTTTGCTCAAAGGTTTCAATTGTGTTCCTCTTCTGGCAGCTTGCTCTACAGACCAGTGAACCGTTTCAGTGGCTTTCGTCTCTCCTTTGCTCCAGAGATATTAAAGAACGTCCAGGAGCTCTGTTTAAATCATAACTCGGTCTCCCTACAGACTGGCCAAGATAACATGGAGGGGTTATTTTAGACCTGATGCATCGTCCAGACCTCCAGGAGGGTCCCTTTATTAAAGCAAACAAATCATCCATCTCTTTAGGGTTTTGTTTCGCTTTGAATTGACGTGAGTTTGTGAGTGGCCATGCAAAGTGGCCATGCAACATCAGTTCACTTTGAGCTCACCTTGCTACTGCACACGATCCCAGTGAGGGAGATACACAGGAAATGAAAAAAAGGTTTGTGTAACCCTTTCTCTCTGTCTCTCTCTCCCTCCATCATTCCGTCCTCTGTGTATCTGTATGTAGCCTGCAGTGCTGGTCAGTTCGGGGAGAACTGCCTCCGGACGTGTGTGTGTGGAGGAGAACCCTGTGACCCCATGACAGGAGAGTGTATCTGCCCTGTTGGGAAGACAGGAAAGGCCTGTCAACAAGGTAGTTAGAATGCTTCATAATTCATTATTTCATACCTGTATTACTGTTCAAATGTATTATTACTCATTATCATACTGTATTTATATTTCACTTAAATCTCATACTGTTTCTTCCATATTGTCCCTCACTGTTTTTCAAGTCTGGGGATCTACATTCAAACAGTACAGTACAGTCGTGGCCAAAAGTTTTGAGAATGACACAAATATTAATTTTCACAAAGTTTGCTGCTTCAGTGTCTTTAGATATTTTTGTCAGATTTTACTATGGAATACTGAAGTATAATTCCAAGCATTTCATAAGTGTCGAAGGCTTTTATTAACAATTACATGAAGTTGATGCAGAGTCAATATTTGCAGTGTTGACCCTTCTTTTTCAAGACCTCTGCAATCCGCCCTGGCATGCTGTCAATTAACTTCTGGGCCACATCCTGACTGACGGCAGCCCATTCTTGCATAATCAATGCTTGGAATTTGTCAGAATTTGTGGGTTTTAGTTTGTCCACCTGCCTCTTGAGGATTAACCACAAGTTCTCAATGAGATTAAGGTCTGGGGAGTTACCTGGCCATGGAAACAAAATATTGATGTTTTGTTCCCCGGGCTACTTAGTTATCACTTTTGCCTAATGGCAAAAGTGCTGGAAAAGGCATTGTTCGTCACCAAACTGTTCCTGGATGGTTGGGAGAAGTTGCTCTCGGAGGATGTGTTGGTACCATTCTTTATTCATGGCTGTGTTCTTAGGCAAAATTGTGAGTGAGCCCACTCCCTTGGCTGAGAAGCAACCCCACACATGAATGGTCTCAGGATGCTTTACTGTTGGCATGCGTGCAGATGCACTCACACCTGTCTTCTGCCATTCCTGAGCAAGCTCTGTAGCGGTGGTGCCCCGATCCCGCAGCTGAATCAACTTTAAGAGATGGTCCTGGCACTTGCTGGACTTTCTTGGGCGCCCTGAAGCCTTCTTCACAACATCTGAACCGCTCTCCTTGAAGTTCTTAATGATCTGATAAATGATTGATTTAGGTGCAATCTTACTGGCAGCAATATCCTTGCCTGTGAAGCCCTGTGCAAAGCAATGATGTCGGCACGTGTTTCCTTGCAGGTAACCATGGTTGACAGAGGACGAACAATGATTCCAAGCACCACCCTCTTTTTGAAGCTTCCAGTCTGTTATTCAAACTCAATCAGCATGACAAAGTGATCTCCAGCCTTGTCCTCATCAACACTCACACCTGTGTTAACGAGAGAATCACTGACATAATGTCAGCTGGTCCTTTTGTGGCAGGGCTGAAATGCAGTGGAAATGTTTTTTGGGGATTCAGTTCATTTGCATGGCAAAGAGGGACTCTGCAATTAATTGCAATTCATCTGATCACTCTTCATTCTGGAGTATATGCAAATTGCCATCATACAAACTGAGGCAGCAGACTTTGCGGAAATTAATATTTGTGTCATTCTCAAAACTTTTGGCCACGACTATAGTATTGGAAGACATCGGTCCACCAATCAGACCTGCTCTTCATCTATTTCAAACCTTTGACCTGAAGTCAGTTAAACTATGTGGTCTTGATGGTCATACAACTCAATTAGGGCTTATCCTGACCAAATGGCCTGACCACCAAAACTGGTCAATAGCTATAGCCCTAAGTTTTCCCTCCCCCCGTAGACTGCCCAGAGGGATTATGGGGGTTGAAGTGCCAGTTCCTATGTAGAGCATGTGATAACGGAGCTTCCTGCAACAAGCAGACAGGAGTCTGTAACTGCAACCCTGGGTACACAGGACAACTCTGCCAGACTGGTGAGGGAAACAAATAAATGGAAATAGCCTTCAGTCTTGCTAAAGTGAGGATTGAAAGGAAAGAGACTGCGAGGGAGAAAGACCTTAGGATAATACTGTGTTATATTTCACCCGGACTATTCCTCTGCTCAACAGTGTGTCCAACAGGGTCCTATGGGCCAGGCTGTGTGAGCACCTGTGTTTGTCACCCTGATGCCAGCTGTGACCATGTCACCGGACACTGCATCTGTCCCCCGGGCCGAACAGGACACGTCTGCACTAAGCGTAAGCACCACCATCACACATACAGCGTGAGTGATCAGACTTCACCACACCCTGACTCTCACCGATACGTCAGTCACACACACACACACACACACACACACACACACACACACACACACACACACACACACACACAGTAGTTTTCTTTACCAACCTGTGTGTGTGTGTCCACAGCCTGTGAGGAGGGGTCCTGGGGCTCTGGGTGCTCCAACAGGTGCCAGTGTGCAGACCGAGCCCTGAGTTGTGATGCTGTGACTGGACGCTGTGTGTGTGAGGCTGGCTTCACTGGAGACCACTGTGAACAGAGTAAGACATTTCTTTGGAAATACTGCCATCTTTAGGTAATACACTGTAACACATCTTTGGACCAGATCAAATCAAATGTTATTGGTCACATACACACATTTAGCAGATGTTATTGCAGGTGTAGCGAAATGCTTGTGTTTCAAGCAAGTGTTCTACAGATGTAGGATCTTCATTTTATCACTCTTTAGTTGCTGAGAATTTTCCGGTACCACAGGAAATGCAGATGAGCTTTGTGATTTACATAAATTCACTGAAAACCCACACTAACACACGGTTATATTAATAATATTGCACTTTTCATGTAGCTTACTTTTGGCCAGCTAATAGTCTTACCATCAATAAAGCAAAATTTGGGACTAAACGTTAATATCCCGTTATTTGCCGTGACAAAACACATGTCCTCACAGCAGCAAATGTGTATATATTCTGGCTAGTGATATCTCTGTCTGATGTTGTCCATGTGTCTCTACCATGTTCCCCCAGAGTGTGTGGAGGGCAGCTATGGTTTGGGCTGTGCCCTTGACTGTCAATGTCAGCACGGGGCTCTGTGTGACCATGTGAGTGGAGCCTGCACCTGCTCCTCTGGATGGACCGGAAGTTTCTGTGAGAAAAGTAAGACTTGTGAAAAAAATGGCATATTCATTACTTTTCAGTTTCTTTGAGATTCATTGAGACAAGCGTAGTTTTGTACACCTGAATTATGTGAGCTAAGTACCAGAAACAATCCATTGTCACTAAATAGTTAGGTAGCCTAGCGTGTTGGGCCAGTAACCAAAACGTCGGTCACTAACTACATTTTATCTCTCTAAAATAAAATAAAATGACCTTACAATATATTTAAAACAAAATCATGCCTGTCTTTTCACCAGCCCATGTCATGGTAAAATAATAAAAAATAATAGCTCTCTCTTTCACGATGCGTTTTTAATTAAAAAGTTGCTTATTTGTTATTTACGGATAGCCAGGGGCACACTCCAACATGCAGACATAATTTACAAACAAAGCATTTATGTTTGTGTGTCTGCCAGATCAAAGGCAGTAGGGATGACCAAGGATGTTCTCTTTATAAGCGCGTGAATTGGACCATTTTCCTGTCCTGCTAAGCATTCACAATGTAGCGAGTACTTTTGGGTGTCAGGGAAAATGTATGGCGTAAAAAGTACATTATTTTCATTAGGAATGTTTATTTTTTTATTACACCTTTATTTAACCAGGTAGGCTAGTTGAGAACAAGATCTTATTTACAACTGCGACCGGGCCAAGATAAAGCAAAGCAGTTCGACACATACAACAACACAGAGTTACACATGAAATAAACAAACATACAGTCAATAATACAGTAGAAAAAGTCTATATAGAGTGTGTGCAAATGAGGTAAGGCAATAAATAGGCCAAGGTGGCGAAGTAATTACAATATACCAATTAAACACTGGAGTGATTGATGTGCAGAAGATGAATGTGCAAGTAGAGATACTGGGGTGCAAAGGAGCAAGATAAATAAATACAGTATGGGGATGAGGTAGTTGGATGGGCTATTTACAGATGGGCTATGTAAAGGTGCAGTGATCTGTGAGCTGCTCTGACAGCTGGTGCTTACAGCTAGTGAGGGAAATATGAGTCGCCAGCTTCAGTGATTTTTGCAGTTCGTTCCAGTCATTGGCAGCAGAGAACTGGAAGGAAAGGCGGCCAAAGGAGGAATTGTCTTTGGGGGTGACTAGTGAGATATACAGTTGGTCGGCAGTTTACATACACTTAGGTTGGAGTCATTAAAACTTGTTTTTCAACCACTCCACAAATTTCTTGTTAACAAACTATAGTTTTGGCAAGTCGGTTAGGTCATCTACTTTGTGCATGACAAGTAATTTTTCCAACAATTGTTTACAGACAGATTATTTAACTTATAATTCACTATATCACAATTCCAGTGGGTCATAACTTTACATACACTTAGTTGACTGTGCCTTTACACATCTTGGAAATTCCAGAAAATGATGTCATGGCTTTAGAAGCTTCTGATAGGCTAACTGACATAATTTGAGTCAATTGGAGGTGTACCTGTGGATGTATTTCAAGGCCTACCTTCAAACTCAGTGCCTCTTTGCTTGACATCATGGGAAAATCAAATGAAATCAGCCAATCACCTCAGAAATAAAATTGTAGACCTCCACAAGTCTGGTTCATCCATGAGAGCAATTTCCGAAATGACTGAAGGTACCACTTTCATCTGTACAAACAATAGTACGCATGTATAAACACCATGGGACCACGCAGCCGTCATACCGCTCAGGAAAGAGAAGCATTCTGTCTCCTAGAGATTAACGTACTTTGGTGCGAAAAGTGCAAATCAATCCCAGAACAACAGCAAAGAACCTTGTGAAGAAACAGGTACAAAAGTATCTATATCCAAAGTAAAACAAGTCCTATATCGACATAACCTGAAAGGCTGTTCATCATGGAAGCCACTGCTCCAAAACCACCATAAAAAAGCCAGACTACGGTTTGCAACTGCACATGGGGACAAAGATCGTACTTTTTGGAGAAATGTCCTTTGGTCTGATGAAACAAAAATAGAACTGTTTGGCCATAATGTCCATTGTTATGTTTGGAGGAAAAAGGGGGAGGCTTGCAAGCTGAAGAACACCATCCCAACCGTGAAGCACGGGGTTTGCAGCATCATGTTGTGGGGGTGCTTTGCTGCAAGAGGAACTGGTGCACTTCACAAAATAGATGGCATCATGAGGTAGGAAAATTATGTGTATATATTGAAGCAACATCTCAAGACATCAGTCAGGAAGTTAAAGCTTGGTCGCAAATGGGTCTTCCAAATGGGCAATGACCCCAAGCATACTTCCAAAGTTGTGGCAACATGGTTTAAGGACAACAAAGTAAAGGTATTGGAGTGGCCATCACAAAGCCCTGACCTTAATCCTATAGAAAATCTGTGGGCAGAACCGAAAAAGCATGTGCGAGTAAGGAGGCCTATAAACCTGACTCAGTTACACCAGCTCTGTCAGGAGGAATGGGCCAAAATTCACCCAACTTATTGTGGGAAGCTTGTGGAAGGCTACCCAAAACATTTGACACAAGTTAAACAATTTAAAGGCAATGCTACCAAATACTAATTGAGTGTATGTAAACTTCTGACCCACTGGGAATGTGAATAAATAAATAAAAGCTGAAATAAATAATTCTCTACTATTCTTCTGACATTTCACATTCTTAAAATAAAGTGGTGATCCTAACTGACCTAAGACAGGGAATTTTTACTAGGATTAAATGTCAGGAATTGTGAAAAACTGAGTTTAAATGTATTTGGCTAAGGTGTATGTAAACTTCCAACAAACTGTACCTGCTGGAGCACGTGCTACAGGTGGATGCTGCTATGTTGGAAACTGTAGTGAAGTAGTGAAGTAAAAGTAAAAGTAGTCAAAAATATAAATAGTAAAGTACAGATACCCCCAAAAAAACGACTTATGTAGTACTTTAAAGTATTTCTACTTAAAGTACTTTCCACCACTGACTATTGTATTGGTTCCTCCTAGATCGGTCTAATTCTTTGTTAATCTAGCTGTTATAACTACTTTAATGATTAAGGTTTGACAGTTAGTATGATGATCTAAAAACAATCTTGTGCAACTGAGTAGGTATCCCCTTTCCCTTTCTCTAGAATCTGTTTAGCCACTGACCGTGGTTTAGTTTTAAACTACCAAGGTAACTTTTCCAGCGAAAAGTCCTGTGTTAGACTCTGGAGGGCGCTGGTGGATGTCTGATGGTCCCTGTGCAGATTCTCACACACATAGTCCAATTACAGTAAAACAAGACCAACTATATGTGCATATTCCAGAGTAGCTGGTCTCAAGCATGACTAACTCATTGATTTGATTTTGATTAGGCTATGGCTGAAACGGTCTAATGTAAATGTGTGGTGTAAGATTTAAGTTACCGGTGGTGTTAAATATAGCCTGCTTCATGCGTGAATCACAGTCATGTCACATTATATCATAAGATACATTAACACACACCATTCTGACCTGTAGGATTTAACATTTCTAGCCATTACAAGCCAATGGTTTCCAACATCATAGACATCAGCCTTAATTGAAATTACCATGGAAACTAAAATATATATATTCTCACTCACTCACTCACTCACTCACTCACTCACTCACTCACTCACTCACTCACTCACTGTTCTGTTTCTAAAGTCTTCCCCCGCCCTTAAATAAGGTGTCCAGTTTCCCCATATTGTACAGGGGCCTCTTCCTTTAGGAGCAGTCAAGAAGTGATTTCTACAAGGCAGCGAGGGCCAGAGTCTCCCCTTCCATGTCTCTATGTCTGTCTGGCTGTGTGGTCTCCTGCCTTGGTTTATAGGCTGACAGGACACAGCGCTTTAACACACAGGCAGGGATCTGGAAATGATCCTCATTACTTCCTTAAAGGGGCAATCAGGGATTGGTATAGGTACATCTTTTTTCTTTTTTTTTTAAACTTTTGAATGAATGACATATAGCCCTTAATTCTTGAAGAATATAACTTTTAAATGCATCATGAGCTTAGTTCAACTGTCAATATAAGATTGTTTTACTCCATTGTTTGTAATACCACATATCAAAGCATGGTTAAAACTATAATTTTGATCTATGGATGGCCATTCCTGACATCCATGAATTTGCGAGTGGTTACATTTTTCCAGCCCCATTGGTCAGTTGTTTACCAAAATAAGTGGTGGGGCCAGTTTGTTGTTTTTCAAATCCCAGATTTCCCCTTTAAAGAGCTGATTTAATCAGCGATGTAGCTAGCAGCACACTAGCTGGTAGAGTGTGAGGACTCCCAGTACTGACAATAAACAGAGGCACAATAGGCACAGCACACAACTTAAACCTTGCATCCACAGTGGAAATAGCAGCACAGACCAGGCTAATATCAGATGACACTTCACTCTGGGATTTAGTGGAAACCAAGTGCCCTCTTCTGGTGGAAAGAAGGATTGGCATTGGCATTTGGCAACCTCAAACCAGGATCCCAATATCTATCTACATATTTGAAATGTGTATGTAAAGGAGAATTCAGATTTTTTTTTAAATCCCCCTTCAAATTGCACACAGTTAATTAACCCATTAAGATCATTTGATGATTTGGTTGGTCTCCAATGTAAACTAAGTGCATTTTGTAAATTGATAAAGATGATTTAAGCAATAAGTCACGGGGTGGTGTGGTATATGGCCAATATACCACGGCTATGCGTTTTGCCCAGATACAGCCCATAGCCGTGGTATATTGGCCATATACCACAAACCCCCAAGGTGCCATATTGCTATTATAAACTGCTTACCAACCTAATTAGAGCCGTAAAAATACATGTTTTGGCATACCTGTGATATACCTGATATACAACAGCTGTTAGCCAATCAGCATTCAGGGCTCGAACCACCCAGTTTATAAAACCCTATAACCCTGTAGCTGTGTTGCCTGAAGATTACAAAGGTTACCAAATTACTAGAGGTCTGCTGGCCAGACAAAATGGGCTGTGGTGGATGTCATGGTGAAATGTACCTCCACATCAACTCACACCCTGGCATCAAACATGACATCAGTCTGGCATCTCTGCCAGCAGCTCAAGGTATAGAGCCATCTGACGAGATGTTGACCAAATACAACCAGTACTGTACCACCATCACAGAATGAAACAGTACACTGAAAATGTACTTCCTTCCTGAGTCTTTTGCGCTGCTGGGATGGTGTAAATAAAACTAGGCTGCATTACACACGGCAATGGATATTCTAGCCTTGAGCCCTTGTCTGCTCTGCTCTTGCTGATCCAAACTTTTTGTTGTGCTGCCTGACCAATGGTGTGCTGTGTGGGCCTACAGTGGCAGTTCAGGAGGAGAGTCAAAGAATTCATCCGAAATGTTTTTTTTTATTATTCCAGAAAATACTAATTGAAAATTGACAGTTTATGGTGTTGAAAGTAGGCAAATTTGAGAAGGCATAATTAATTTCAACCGTCATTTTAATTAGACTTTACTAACAACAAGAGGGCTTTGTGTTGGAGCCTATTTATTCATATTTAAGAAATAAGATGTATGCCTACCTGTTTGACAGAGGAAATTAGGCTTTAGGCTGCTATATCCATAGATTTCACTGCCAATTCCTCCACCCACCATGCACTCTTTAAATAGCCTACCTCTGTGTCAGTGAAGGGCTGTTAAATTAAAGCCGAGACTCGAATTGAGGGGGTATGAGAGGGTATGTTATAGGCCTTCCTTATATTCTAGAAAATGGCAAAAAGCACAGGCCTACCCCTTGTTATCTTACGATTTTGAAGAAAATTAAATAGATCTGATTATATAAAGTGATCTATAACAGGGCTTTGGTCCGGAATGCTTTATGCTAGAAACAAGCTGTAAAATACTAGTAAAAGACATGAATCTGTTGCATATGGGAATATTATTATTGCGTTTCTTTGAGATTCTGAGGCTGAGCTATAACCTTCTGTAGCCAAGAAGACAACGAATGGACTTTGCTTGGGAAGTAATCTAATTCTGTCATTATCAATTGATTAAGCTATTGACTTTCTGTGTAATAGAAGCTGTTTAAACCCAGACAGATTTTAGGGAAACACTTGTGACCTTCTCTCGTTGGGTTAAGCCACGAAAGAAGAGTAGACAGTAGTTAAAGCTTACAGTTTTCTGCGTTGGTAGGCCTACTCTGTCTGGGGTTGGAAGGTAGCTTTAACTTTTGAAAGTACCATGCTCAGATTCCTAATGACGTCTCAGATTTAATTATTTGCAAACAGGGACAGTTTCATTGCAAACAAAACACACTGATTTGGCATGGGAGAAATATGATAAGATGAACACATAGGCCTCTCTCACTGTCCATTCTTAGCCTGTCATTTGTGTGGTATTAAAAAAATTATATACACATTTCTGCCAATATGTCAAATTATGTCAAATTGCATATAATATTAATAAAAAGGCTGTTTTTCACAGGACTGAAAATACAATGACAAAATCACACAATGTTTTTACTATAAAGATCTTTCCACTCCTATTCTTGTCCACAGTGGTCTGTGAACCCACAACCTCCTGGCCCTCTGCGCTATAAACATTCCTGTGTTGCCATGTAATGCTTACAGGATGAAGAACAGTTTCTAAAACTGCATATCTAAGGCTCTGGTCTGTCCAAGAAGTGAGGGTAAATGGTAGGCATGTTCTCTGCTATCCACTTTGTTTTAATTATTATTTGGGGTTTAGGGGAGGGTCACTTGTTTTTTTTTCTTCAAGTGTTCAGGGAGGGTTTAGGTCAAATATATTTAGCTTAAGGGAGGTCCATCCATTTTCATTTCAGAGAGGTCCCATTTTATCCATGTAACCCTCATTATACATCAAGTTCACTCCCTAACAAGAACAGCCAAAGACAGAAAACTATGAGGTGTTTTGCTAAAACGGCTGTTCTCAAAGCAGTTCGCTATACTCATTGTATCCGAATAGTCTCAGTTTTTGTTCCAGTGCAGCCAAAAGTCAACAGCGCGCAACACTAGGTAGGATATGCTTTGATTGAAACAAAATACAAGAAAGGCTAATAGTTTGTAACACCATCGGCTCTAATTCACTTAGAAACAGTCATTCAAGAAGATCTAAATGCATATTCCCACGAAACTGATTGAGGTCAAATGATTGGCAACGAGCTGCAAAAAATAACACTCAAACTGAAACTGGACAGTTTTATCTCCACATTCAAAGACTCAATCATAGACACTTTTACGGACACTTGTGGCTGCTTCGCGTGATGTATTGTTGTCTCTACCTTTTTACCCTTTGTGCTGTGCCTAACAATGTTTGTACCACGTTGTGCTGCTGGCATGTTGTGTTGTTTTCTTAGGACTCTCTTTATGCAATGTTGTGGTGTTTGCCTAGTTAAATAAAGGTTAAATTAAAAAAAGGTTGGACATTTCACGGATAAAACGTGAATAATTATAATTCACGATTGACAGTGATGGCCTATTTTGAAAATAGGTAAGATAAGACCATTTTTTAATATCATGTACACCAGATAGGTGCAGTGAAATGTGTTCTTTTTACAAATATAATGCATCTGTCCGTACAAACTTTGATTGAGAAATTAAGACATCATTGGAAAAAAAGTTTGCGCTCCTGCAAGTAAAAAAAATAGCACTGTACCACAGACACACAGCACCACAGACACACAGCACCACAGACACACCGCATCACAGACACACCGCACCACAGACACACCGCACCACAGACACACGGCACCACAGACACACAGCACCACAGACACACAGCACCACAGACACACAGCACCACAGACACACAGATGGATCCATGGCAGTATCTTCCCTGCTCAGGCTGTAATCAGACAGTATAACTTTATAGTAGAACCACCACAAAGGCAGATTACTGTGGCAGCATGGGAAAATGTAGCATGATCCCCAGATCCATTTGTACGGTCTTGACTACTCCTATGCTTTGGTCATGTTTAGCATGGCAATGGCCATAGGTGTCAGCAAGACAGCACAAACAGTTCTGGGACCAGGCTAAGAAAAAATGCACGGCGAGGCCAAAAGTCAGACTCTGTCTTCGTGTATTTCCCAATAGAAGGCTAGGTACAATAGTACTACTCTATGTAAATGAGAGGGGTTATTTGGCATAGGGTCAATTGGAACAAGGGATATATTCAGACTGGGAAGCAGCCAGTGCCAGGCTTCCCCACACACCACCAGGGCTGAAAGGAGGTGTGTCCTACTGCATCTGTTAATCAATCAGAAACGCAGTCAAGCGAGTGCAGCTTTTATCTAAACAAAGACATAAATGATGCTGTGCCTGTGTTGTAGTAACTGCTCTTAACATACAAACTGATAGTAAGTGTTGTCATTAGAGCTGTTGCTCTGTGATCTTGTACTTTTCAGTGACAAATTGAGCAATCAACGAGAATCGCAAAGTAAACACGGACATTCCTGTCTGTTTCACGGTTTAGTTGAGCTTATAGGCAATGTTTACAGCACATTGGAAAAGCCCCCTCTACATCCCCCCACACAGGGTTTTTCCATAACAGCCATGGTGGACCTGTTCTGGGCCATAGACAATGTGTTTACTAAACTCCATGGTTGTCCATTGACTCCACAGACATTTTCAACTATCAGCCCCCCCTCCCCCCCCCCCCGCTCTCTCTCTCAATGAATGGAAAACAGACCCGGGACACTGGCATTGCTGAACACCAGCAGTGGGAACTGGTGGTGTGTGTGTGTGTGTGTGTATGTGTGTGTGTGTGTGTGTGTGTGTAGTGGTGGAAAAAGTACCCATTTGTCATACTTGAGTAAAAGTAAAGATATTTTAAAGGAAACGACTCAAGTAAAAGTGAAAGTCACTCAGTAAAATACTACTTGAGTAAAAGTCTAAAAGTATCTGGTTTTAAATATACTTAAGTATCAAAAGTAAAAGTATTCATCATTTCAAATTCCTTACATTATGCAAACCAGACGGCACAATTTGTTTATTTACGGATAGCCAAGGGCACACTACAACACTAAGACATTAATTTACAAACAAAGCATGTGTTTATTGAGTCTGCAAGATCAGAGGCAGTAGGGATGACCAGGGATGTTCTCTTGATAAGTGTGTGAATTGGACCATTTTCTTGTCAACAAGTAACTAGTACTTATGAGTGTCAGGGAAAATGTATGTAGTAAATAGTACATTATTTTCTTTAGGAATGTGAAGTAAAAGTAATAGTTGGCAAAAACAGAAATAGTAAACAAAAGTACAGAATCCCCCAAAAAACGTGAAAGTATTTTTACTTAAGTACTTTACACCACTGTGTATGTCTATGCACTGTCTATGCACTATCTACTGTGTGTGCGTGCGCAGTAACCTGGCTTTGTTTTGGGGCTGGGTTCCTAGGCCTTGACGACAGGCCTGTGGACTCAGCAGGTGTTCTAATTACCAGTCCTTGGTGTGTGTGTGTGCCCCTCTCTCCCACCCCCTCTGAGGGGCGGCCCGGCCCCCGTGTCTCCGCAGGCTTTGATGTGGCACGGACACTCCTCACATGTGGGACATGAGCTCACTTAACGAATGCAGACGCTCCACAAATGAACAGCTAGACCAGGGTACTGCAATTTGATATGGTATTTTTGGTAGGTGGTAAGACAGAGATGAGAGAGGTCAGACAGAGAGAGAAAGAGAGAGGGAAAGAGACAGAGAAAGACACAGAAAGAGAGAGAGGGAGAGTTGGCATCCTAACCCTTTTCCTTCCCTCTGTATGTGTGTAAAGCTGGAAGGCCCTTACCAGAGGGTGTTTTATCTTGGCTTGCAGTGTGCCCGGACGGGTTTTACGGTCTTGACTGTGGCCAGATGTGCGAGTGCAGGAACGGTGCCCACTGCCACCACATCACAGGAGCCTGCCTCTGCACCCCTGGCTGGTCGGGACCACACTGCATTCTGGGTATGGAAGCCACATCATTAAAACGGGGTGTGAGGGAGTCTCTACCAGTCCATCACAGCCTCCTCTCACCCTAAATACCATCTCCCATGTGTTCGAGAACAATTATCTGTTTAATGATACCCTGCCAATTCCTTTTTTAGGGATGCGTAAGGAGTGGGAGGGATGTAGGGGGGCTGATAGGATACCCCTCCAGCGTACACCGTTAATTGGGTCAGATTCTGGATAAATGCATCCACGTGTTTATAGCGATGCATTTAAAGGAGTTACTTGGCAAAGCTCTTTTAGGAGCATCAGTTTTACCCTCGGTACTCTCATGCAAAGTCTCTATCCACTGCTCCACAAAGTCTTCATGCCGTTTTAATGGATCTAGTGAAATACCCTCTTAAAGATCAGACTATGTCATTCTCAAGTCTTATTCGAGAGGGCCTGGTCTCCCCAAAGCATGTTTTGTGGTCCTGGTGACCCAAAGCCAAGAGTCAGCCCAAACCCACTTGCATGACTTAATGTAATTTAATTTCAGACATCGATCATTAGTGACTAGTTTAGATAGGTAAAGTAAATGTGATCTATGCAAACGCAAAAATATATATTGGCCATATCTCAAGCAAGAAATACAAGGCAAGTACATTCAAGCCATATCTCTCCATAGAGCAGGCATGTTCGTGCTTTAGTCAACCGCTCCATCGTGTCCCTTTTCATTCTTATGTATATGTTAGACAATGAATGACAAAAGGAATTGGTTAAACCAAAAAGGATTAAAGGATTACATTCCTGCAATGCAGTATATTTAAACTTGTAGTGTGTTTGAGGTTTTAAAAGGCTTCTGAAGTTTGTAATTTCAGACTTGACATTCCCTTATGAAGAATGTGTCATCCCCTACAAAAATGTCCATTAATTATAATCCACATAATAATTCACATTTCCTGTTGCTGAAAGATTATTTTCTTCCTGTAGCAATCTTGCTCAAATTAAGATCCTACATTTATATATCTGTGTCGGGCAGACCACTTCATGTTGAGTGCTATAAAATGCTGACTTGTATTTAACTATATGACTGTGTATCCTGTCCTGTGTGGGAGGCAGCCTGCCCTGAGGGTGGTTTTGGGAAGAACTGCAGCCGGAGCTGTGAGTGTCAGAACGGGGCCACCTGTGACCACGTCAGCGGCCGCTGCAGCTGTGGAGCCGGATGGACCGGAGCCAGCTGCCAAGAGGGTGAGTGGCTCATCGGTCAACCCAGTATAGGGCCCAGTCTGACCTTAAACTAACCTTAACCTAACCCAGGACATAAGGAACTCTGCATGGAACTGAAATCTATCTTCTACCAGAATATCTTTACGTAAAACATTCCCGAAAACAGTGATGGGTGATTATTATCAATTTTATTCCAATTACGATGAAATATCACAACAGTTGGTGAGTGTATGAATACACTGTTTATTTTATGTGTGTTTGGTCGGTGTAAGTTGTTTTAGAACAAACTCAGTGCAGCCTAACTGAATCCGAATCATAATTTCTATATGTCTGAATCGTATTGAACAATGACATCCACTTATTAAACTTCTGTCTGTGTGTGTTACTGTGTTCAGCCTGTTCTGCTGGGAGGTATGGAGAGGACTGTTCCCAGCTGTGTATGTGCCAGCATGGAGGCTTCTGTGACAGCGTGACTGGCCAGTGTTCCTGCCCCAGAGGGTGGTCCGGAGCAGCCTGCGAGCTGGGTGAGTCCCCCCCTCTGTCCCTGGAGGTCAGATCAACCAGAGGAGTGAGGGCATTCATAGCTGTACTCACTTTGGTCCAAATCTAACCTGGGATCGAATTACTGTGCAAAACTCCCATTGACATCATTGCATGATTTACTAGAAAGCCAGAGTCAGGAACATGGTTTCCTGGTTAGGATTCCGCTCATTGTGTGGTGGATATATTGTGTGATCTGAGGCCTCTGTTCTCTGCCTCTCCTAGACTGTGGGGAGGGGCACTATGGAGAGGGGTGCACACAAACCTGCAGCTGTCAGAACGGAGGGACATGTGACAGAGTGACTGGGGGGTGTAGCTGTCCCCCTGGCTGGACTGGAGAGCACTGTCAGACAGGTGACCTGTGACATCACTACTTCCAAATGCAAGGGATGCATCCCAATAGTTTAGACTGGGTCCCTACCTCATCTCTTTGGATCGGTGAAAGCAATCTGTCAGAAGCCAATGTAGAGATATGTTTTTTGCTACCCTGTTCTTGCAGATCAGTGTTGATGAAGGAAAGGAGTTGAGGAAAGAAAGCCTCTAATGACTATTGAGATATACTCAAATGCCTCTTTCCTCCTCCAATTGGGTCATGTTCTGAAGGGAGAAAACGTTTTGAAACACAATAAAATGGGAAAGTCCTACCTGTACTTGTCCAATAAGAACGCAGATTTTCGTTTTCAGACCGTTTCTAAAACATATTGCTACGTTGTTCCCTACTGAACACCACCAATGTGTCTGTGCTGCAGCGTGCCCAGGCGGTCTCCATGGAAAAGGGTGTGAGCAGAGGTGTCAGTGCGACCACGGGACAAGCTGCCACCATGTGACAGGCAGGTGTGAATGTCACCCAGGATGGAGAGAGGCCCGGTGCGACAAACGTGAGTGTGACTTGGACAGGGGCCAGAAAGGGCCACTTTGGAAACAACACATCATGTCATGCATTCTTTTGTTTTACTATGAGAGGTCAATTACCGTAGAAAAATGTTTTGCGTTACTTTTTAAAATCCATCCGTTTTATTTGAATAAATACCTGGGACTGAGATAGATACATTTAGTTTGTGGTTAAATCACGAATTGTCATTATAAGGAGGGTTCATCTTTATTTAAACAAGACAGTTGTACACATAACAAACTATTCACTGTTTAAAGTGAATATACCTTAGTTAGTGATGAATGTGTGTCTGATGTGCCCCAGCCTGCCTGCCTGGGGTCTACGGTGCTTCCTGTGCCCAGCGGTGTCAGTGTCAGTCTGGGGTGTCCTGCCACCACGTTACTGGGACATGTGGCTGCCCTGCTGGTCTCACTGGGAACGGCTGTGAGGAGAGTAAGAGCACATCACTATCACGTACCACCCTTTCTTTAAAACACACACACCCCACACCATCCCACCTCTCCTCTCCCCCCTCTCCCTCACACACTCAGCAGACATCTGATAAACGTTACACTCGGGTTGCCAAGTAAAACAAGAGACATTGTTTTTGTCTCCTGGGTGGATAAGGGCATTTGGAAGGCAGACATGCATAATGACAGCGCTGTAATTGCCTCTTTAGTCTGGAGTGGTTTCTTATCTGTCCTACACGCTGCCTCAGTAAGTGCTGTGGTTTCAGCAGAGAGAGAGGGAGAGAAAAAACATGTTTGTTTCATAGATTTATCTTCCCTTGTGTGAGTATCTGAGTCTGTGAACTACTGCATTGTCTGAGTGTGAATGGGGATTTGAATGTGAGTGAGTGCTTACATTATATTATGTCTGCAACAGAGATTGGGTTTGGAAATCCATGTACAAGCATACATACACCATGTTGAGTGTTGTAGTGCATGCGTGTGCAGGAGTTTGAATAAGTGTACTGTCTGTCTTTGTCTGTCTGCCCCTGTCTCACTTTCTCTGTCTCGCTCTCTCTTTTGTCTCTCTCGCTCGTTGTTTCTTCGTGCAGGACAAACTAAATATAGCTCCGGGTTCATTTATGGTTGTGGTAACTGTAAACTCTGATTGGTGATTCATTTGTATTTTGGTCCATTAACATTAGTATTTTCAAAAAGTACAAATTAAAATGTCAAAAAGGTGTTTGTTAGTGTATCATACCCACTCTATTGAAATACACCATTTAAAAGCCAAATTCATAAAGAATAATACGCAGCAACAATATGCAGTAACCTACTTTGAAGAGATGGTGATTGGGTCTAAATCGGTATTTAAAAGTCAGTGCCCTTGTCTTTAACTGCCATTTCCCTGAAAGTCAGACTCTTCCCACTAGCAAACACATTTTTCTAAGCTTCAGAAGCATCTTTATTCACCACATTTTGTGTGGTTATCCTTAGACATAATCTCCAGACTCATACAGTGCCTTCAGAAAGTATTCACACCCCTCAACTTTTTCCACATTTTGTTGTGCTAGGTGGGATGAAAGCTAACAAGACTACCTAGCCAACTAGCTAGCTAGCTCACTGACAAGACTAGCCAAGTTAGCTGCGTTGTTGCTTGCATGCAATTGGTTGCGATTGGCTATCAGGCATTGTTCAAGGTTTAGATGCCCCTCGAGCTCTTAGCGAAAGGTAATGCACATTTAGCTGGCTAACATTATAACTGATAATGAGCTCCAAACACAAATGTAAGCATGATGTTAGCATGAAATGTAGCATGTAACAAATTGACAGTTTAGTCACGGAAATTAGGCTTCTCCAGGCTCTGATGCTGCTGATGATCATTAGCAGCCTACCAAACTTGCTAACTGCCTGGTACTCAGCACTCCATTGTCCCTCTAATCACTCTGACATCACCTCATGTAGCCTAGCCCATAGGCCTATATGTTTTGATAAGGTTTGTATCACAACTAAAGTGGACAAATAACTTCTTAAAATTAAGCACATTAATCTGCTTTACAAGGGGTGTAGGCATACATGAGCAGCAAGTGAGTTTCAAGTTTGGGGAAGATCATTTTCAGCATCATTTTTACCTTTATAATAAAAGCATTACATGCATAATCACATTTGTGGTCCGTTTTGATAGTGGTGTTTTCACGCTAATGGACCATTCACGCTTATAACCTACGCATCGCTGCGCTTATAATGGGAAGAAATAGACTAATAGTTTGTCAACATTTTAAGCTAAACGTTCTGATCTGTTGCGTAAGCCTCAGATAAAAACATTTTGTTGATGCTAGTGGTTGTATTAATTTGGGATCTAATCGCATCCCACAGCTGTCCCAGACTGTTTGGAATATTTATTTCTCGCACAGAATATAATAGGACAACTTTTGTACTATGGGGATAGTAGCTTGACATATGCTAGTGCTTTTGCTGTTCGTTAAGCGTACTCATCTTGTTGGCTGACAAAAAGTAAACGTGGACAGTTCTTCCAATATCTTCAATATGCACCTCGGAATTGGATAAGGAAGCTCACAGTTGCGTCCGGATATGTCTGTCTTCACTTGTAGCCTGTGAGAAAGACCAGATCGGGTGATGGAGAGAGGTGTGAGTGAGAAGTGCCTCTGAGCAGGCAGCACTCAGGGAGAAGGGCTGCAAAAGGCATGGGTTTTTTAGGGTGCATTATGGCCACACAAAGGGGATGCCGCCGGGAAATCTGAGGCATTATCAAGTGCTTCTCAAATTGTGAATGAGAGACTGACAAAGTGTATTAACTTAATCAGAGCAACTTTTTTCAAATCATCATTAGAGTTGCATCATGCAGCCTTACAATGTATTAACAATTAAAACATATAGCCCAACGTTTGTAAAACAACTAAAGTTACATTAGTAATGCTAAATTAAGCACATAGGAGTACTTATTTCTTTGTTAACCGATCAACACAGAATAGCCGCATGTGCGCACTCCCTCAAATCGTTTGGAGAAAATATCCTTTCTATTTTATTCAGCTTTTTTCAATTGTATTCTTCATACTATAAAATAATATAAAATAATGCCATGGAATTCTAAGCAAATCTTGTCTGCTAAATGAACTAGTGGAGTCCAGAGTGGCGCAGCGGTCTAAGGCACTGTATCTCAGTGCTTGAGGTGTCACTACAGACACCCCGGTTCAAATCCAGGCTGTATCACAACTGGCCGTTATTGGGAGTCCCATAGTGCGGCGCACAATTGGCCCAGGGTAGGCCATCATTGTAAATAAGAATTTGTTCTTAACTGACTTGCCTAGTTTTAAAAAATTAAAGCTGACATCCATATGGCATAGCCAGATCAGGACAACTCAGAGTATGGAATTCTGTTATTCTGAAAGAGTACATTTTCTTCACATCATGTTTCTTTAGACCTGTCTAAAATAAATAATGGATTTATTGTGATGGTGTAGGCTATATTACATGGATTTATTAGACTATTAGATATCAGTGGCTTGTAGGCTATGTTTGGAAGCCAGGAGATGCTAAATGTGTTTATGTTACTTAATGGTCAATTACAGTGAGACCTACAGTTATTTGCTTGACAATCATCGGCTGACGACATTTTGTGACCGCCAAAGCCCTAGTAGCAATCAATAAAAACGTGCAGGGCCTTCAGAAAGTATTCAACCTCTTGACCTTTTCCACATCTTGTTGTGTTACAAACTGGCATTACAATGGATTTAATTGTCATTTTGGTCAACGATCTACACAATATACCCTAAGGTCAAAGTGGAAGAAAATTGAGAAAATGTAAAAAGATTATGAAAATAAAACAATAATACATCTAATTTACATAAGTATTCAACCCCCTGAGTCAATACATGTTAGAATCACCTTTGGCAGTGATTACAGCTGTGAGTCTTTCTGGGTAAGTCTCTAAACGCTTTGCACAGCTGAATTGTACAATATTTTCATATTATTATTTTTTTTAATTCTTCAAGCTCTGTCAATTTGGTTGTTGATCATTGATAGCCAGCCATTTTCAGCCAAGTCTTGCCATAGATTTTTAAGCTGATTTAAGTCAAACTGTAACTAGGCCACTCAGGAACATTCAATGGCATCTTGGTAAGCAACTCCAGTGTATATTTGGCCTTGTGTTTTATGAACTAGTGGACTAGGTTATTGTCCTGCTGAAAGGTGAATTTGTCTCCCAGTGTCTGGTGGAAAGCAGGCTGAACCAGGTTTTCCTCTAGGATTTTGCCTGTGCTCTATTCTGTTTGATTCTCGCTAATGTGTTGGATTTGCCCCAAACATAACACTTTGTGTGTTGGGTATTGACATTATGGGGTAGTGTGTGTTGGGTATTGACTTTATGGGGTATTGTGTGTTGGGTATTGACTTTATGGGGTATTGTGTGTTGGGTATTGACTTTATGGGGTATTGTGTGTTGGGTATTGACATTATGGGGTATTGTGTGTTGGGTATTGACTTTATGGGGTATTGTGTGTTGGGTATTGACTTTATGGGGTATTGTGTGTTGGGTATTGACATTATGGGGTATTGTGTGTTGGGTATTGACTTTATGGGGTATTGTGTGTTGGGTATTGACTTTATGGGGTATTGTGTGTTGGGTATTGACATTATGGGGTATTGTGTGTTGGGTATTGACTTTATGGGGTATTGTGTGTTGGGTATTGACATTATGGGGTATTGTGCGTTGGTCAGTGACATTTTTTTTGTTCTCAACTTAATCCATTTTAAATTCAGGCTGTCACACAACAAAATGAGGAACAAGTCAAGGGGTGTGAATATTTTCCGAAGCCCCATAGGGAATTGTTAATATGTTGTCAAATGTTTATTCTAGATGACACATAATAAAAAATGGTGGGGGGAATGGGTTTCCATGGTTTTACGTGGCTCAGTGCAGCTGACAGGTGGCAACTACTGCGACAATTTCAGAAAGTAACAGGCTGTTAGTTGCAAAACTAAATAAAAACACATTTTAAATATATAAAAATGTCTATACATTTCAGCTGTTTCAAAAACGTTGTATTTGCTATTACCATTTATACTGTAGTATGTTGTGTTGTGGTCAACGAGAAGATTCTGTTTACAGTGCTGTCGGGCGAGCACTCAAGACGTCATCATTTCGCAAGTTTACCCAACAGTATTGACTCTCGAGATTCAATAGCTCTTGAGAACCTCTTGAAAATGTTAAAACAGCCTCTTTCTCTCTCTCTCCCTACCCCAGTGTGTCGAGAGGGATCATATGGGCCAAACTGCAAGGCCAGATGTAAGTGCAACAATGGCGGTCGCTGTGACACTAAAACAGGGACCTGTGAGTGCCCACCTGGCTTCCTAGGAGCTGACTGCAGCATTGGTAAGTCTGCTGCACACCTGTCATGGGTGAAAAGGAACAGTCTTTGACTAGTCATCTTCTGACTATGAATCAGTCTTCTATAAAGAATAAAGATATACAGAGTGTTATGCTAGGAATCAGTCCGAAGACAGTTGGGACTAGACATGATTAGACAGATGTGACGGAGCCCTCGCGTTCGCCTCTTCCACTTGTTGAGTCTTTCCTAATCTGATTACTTTAAGGAAGGGAGGAAGAAAAGAAGCTGCACTTTTAGATCAATGGAATGGTGCCTTCATGTATTTCTTCGTACTGACAGGTTGTCCGGCTGGGCGCTATGGGAAGGACTGTGCCCGTCTGTGTTCCTGTGGGGAGAGAGGGCAGTGCCACCCTGTGACTGGGAGGTGTATCTGCGCCCCAGGCAAAATCGGGCAGTCCTGCCATCAAGGTAATAATTACTTTTACCTCATAACTAACCTTATGTCTATGGGCCATTGAGGATGTAAAGACCAGCTTTTGGTCCCAGTCCTTCACTGTTTGTCATGCACCAGTAAATGTTTGTAGCAGGCTATGATCTCATCAAGAACACAGAGTCTGATAGGCAACTGGGAATCCACCAACTCAACCAACCAAATTAGCTTTCAATATGTATTTAGTTAACGAATTCTCAATTTCCTCAGTAAAAAAGTATCAATAATCAGAGGCTCTTATTTTCCTAGAGAACAGAGGTAGGGTTCTTGAGTTTCCCTAATCTCGCCGTTTATCAGCAGTTCCTCTGGACTGCAAACGGGAGTTTCCATCCATTCTAGACGATGGTGTTCGTAAGCACTCTGCTCTCCTAGTGCGCACCATACGTCTGTGGACGTGCCACTGCTTATGTTCCTGTGTTGAATGTTTACAGAGACCTATAAGTAGCTCGTTTTCCATGTTCCGTGTCGATGGCGTTGGCGAGGAAACAAATAAATAAACAGGGGAATCAAAGTGATTCGCTTATTGTTTTCCCAATCTAAATTACCCAGAGAAACATGATTATTCTTTTATATCGCTGCCAAGGGAGACCACTTTGCCATCTCGCTAATTAACTGTTTCTTAAATAAACGTGTGCTTGTATGTTGCTGTTTGTGTGTGTATGTTTAACTGTGTGGTAGGCTCACTGCTGGCTGGGTAGCTAAAGAACAGAACTACATGTCATACTGGCCTTGGTAGTGCTGTGATGATGATTACTACTATCTAAAGCCTTTGCTGTTCCTCCAGCCTGCCCTAGGGGGCGCTATGGCCTGCAGTGCAGGAACACATGTGTGTGTCAGAACGGCGCGCTGTGTGAGCCCAGGGACGGGAGCTGCAGGTGTGGGCTGGGCTGGATGGGACCACGCTGTGAGACAGGTAACCTCAGGATAACATCAACACAACATCAGGATAACGCCAGTATAACGTTAGGTTAAAAGTAGCCTGGCAGGGCAAAGGGTCAGCGGAGTTTAATTGTGGTTCAGTACTCCATTAGTTTATCCTGTAGGAGTATTGTCAACAAATCTGCCTGTTCTTGAAGTTGCTTAGTTGAAGTTAAAGTTTTGTTACTCTCTTTGTTACAACATGGAAACAATGTTTGATGACCCAACAGCCTTGACAAAACAATGAAGACTTGTGTTATTATGAATAGTAGAAACTATTGTAGCTACTACTGTGAGCACAGTAACTTCCCATATCCCTGGTTTACAGTGTGTCTCTATGTTGATATTAGGTAATTCCACTGTTAATGTGTGCAGTATCAGTTACAAGTCACAGGAGGCTGCTGAGGGGAGGACGGCTCATAATAATGTCTGGAATGGAGTGGATAGAATGGTATCAAACACATGCAAACCACGTTATGTGTTTGATACCTTTGCATTTATTCCATTACAGCCATTACTATGAGCCCGTCCTCCACAATGAATGTGCCACCAGCCACCTGTGGTACACATACAGACAGAAGGTATGTTGGTTGTGAGTGTTGTGTTGTTGTTACTGTATGTCTCTACCATATGTCTGTTTGTCCAGCGTGTGTCCAGGGGAAATATGGACCGGACTGTGCTCTGGACTGTCCCTGCCAGAACAACGGGACATGTGACCGCTTCACTGGCTGTTGCAGCTGCACGGCCGGACACTACGGACACTCTTGTGAACACTGTACGTTGGATTTTTGTAATTATAGTTAGGGCAGGGAGTTTTTCCTCACCATGTGACCTGTCCAGGATAAACTCCTGACCCTGTATTTCTAATGAAAGAGCTGGGTTGTGTTCATGTGGGCACCCAATGTTTAAAAAAATTAATTGTACAAAAAAATGAGTGTTTCTTACTGGTAGTCCCTCCTTGTTTCAATCTGTTTTCTAACATTTGATGCCAATTGAACATGCCCCTGATTGTGATGATGGGTTGTGCTCTTGTATGAGACACTAACAAAAAAGCCTTTTCCTGCGTTGTCATCCTGTCCCCAGTGTGTCCCTCAGGCTTCTTCGGACAGAACTGTGCCCGTCCGTGTGTTTGCCGAACGGGACAGACATGTGATCATGTGACGGGCCGGTGTGTGTGTCTGCCTGGCTACCATGGTTCCCAGTGTCAGAGACGTGAGTACTGGATGACAGAGGAGAAGATCACACAATCTGATTCACACTCTGTTCTCATATAGAGACAGGAAGGTCAGCACTTCAGTTCTCTTTAATAACAGAAAAGCCATACGTGTGTGCATATTACAAACATACTGTATTGTGTGTGTATGCATGTATGAATATGAACATATGTTGGCAGAGGTGGTTATTTGATGAGAGGCAGGTGTTTCCTGGCTGCCACTGCAGAGACGGGCTGTTTAATGCATTCCTGTTACATCTCTGTGGCCTCCTGCCTGCTCTGGGCTCCTCAATGTGAGGGCCTTCATGCCCACTTCAGCCCCAACAGGAGAGCACTGAGCACTGCAGAGCAGCTGCAAGACAGCCAGATAGTTTACCTCCTGTAATGAAGTAATAGAGACAGACCTGTGTGTGTGTGTGTATGTGTGTACACGTGTGTATGTGTGTGTATCTCACTGTGTGTGTCTGTCCCAGGGTGCGAGGTTGGCAGGTTTGGGGAGGGCTGTCAGCAGTCATGTGACTGCGTCGGGGGAGCCCCCTGTCATCCAGCCACGGGACAGTGTCTCTGCCCCCCGGGGAAGACTGGACAGAGATGTGAAAAAGGTACGACCTCCTCTACCCTGCAACGGCGCTCTGTTTCTTACAGTACTGGATCTTAGATATGCCTTTTGTGTATATATTATATGCCTTTACCCAATAGAAAAATAACTTGTCATTTACTGTATTTAAATCGGCCATTTTATTTTTTGTGTGCTGTCTCCATCTTTTTCTCTTTCTGTCGGTCTTACTTTATGTCTTTCTTCTGTCACTCTTTCCTCTCTTTTCTGTCATTCTTTTTCTCCCTCTCTCCATCTCTCCTGTCTGTCCATCAGACTGTGGAGGAGATCGTTTTGGTCCTGGCTGCTCCCTGCAGTGTCAGTGTTCCCATCAGGCCCAGTGTGACGCTCGTAACGGCCGCTGCCTGTGTCCTGTTACCTGGCTGGGCCCCACATGCACAGAAGGTACTGTATACACAAACAAACGCACATGCATGCAAACAAACACACACACATACACACACGTGTGCATACACATACACACACACACACACAAATGCAAACACAGACACACACACATCGCCCTGATGAGTGAGTGATACCTATTGCCCATCACAGCAGACACCCAGGACCAGAGCTGTAAAGCTGAACCAGGTTTTCATGAAATAGTGCATCGGTAAGTGTGTCAAGCTCAGGCCTTCAGCTCTGTGTCTCCGTCTCCCTCAATAGACACTCCGGCCTCTGACAGTTATTTTAATCCACACCCAGCGGGGTGTCTGGCTTGAAGCTGTCTTCGTTTCCTCCACAAGCCCAGCTCACGGGAGACCATCCAGATCGACCAGCAAACAACCCAACACACCAGCAACTCCCCGAACGGCGAAGAACATTTGCTTTTGATTTCTAGAAGGTGCCAAATGTCTTTTTGTCTGCCTCTTCTCTCTTTTCAGGACGACTAGAGACTGCAGAGGTCCCAGCATTGGGCTTCTCTCCCTCCCTGAAGGGGCCGTCTGGTCTCTCCCACTCATAGCGCCGCTGGAGGCCCCACATCCCAAACTAGACGTCCCAAATACCCCCGCCAGATGTCTCAAACACTGAACAAGGTGCCCTAAATATGCAATCAGGGGTCCTGGGGCGTCATGGGATGGCTGTGTACAGTTGGACAGATGGACAAAGGTATACAGCCAGAAGGTGATTCAGGTCTGGACCAGACACACAAGATATTGTATTCTTATGTCTACACCTGTATTCTGCACATTTGGTTGAGAAATGTGCATTGGCTTTTTGTGAGCCTGCAGAAAGGTGCAGAATGCCGGTATAGTTAGAGAGAGAGCAGGCTACACAAGGACCTGGAACATTGATGTGCTGCTGGGCGGTAGACATTGGAACGCGCCCTACCTGATTGTCTCAGGACTGGACCTCTGCCCCAAGTCAACTGGTCTAGCCTGTCATTAACCACAGGCCAAATGCTTCCTGGACATTCATAACGTCTCTGTCCTCACCCCAATGCAGCTTTGTGCAGCCTAGTACACAGGGGCGGGCAACTACGGTGCTGGAGGGGCACAGTGTGTGCGGACCATCACTATCACACATGATTCACAAAGACCATGATTCGGTGATTAGTGGAATCAGGTGTGTTAGAGCTGGGCTGGAACAAAAGCCGGCACCCTCCTCTTGCTTACCCATGGCCTACCCTCAGAGTCATTGGTCAGACTGACATGGGAGCAACAGCCATCACTCCCGAAGTGTCCACTGGTACTGTCTCTCCGTTGAATGGCACTCTGTAATTTTCTCATATCGTATACAGTGAGACTATTTTGTGTTGTATTTTACTGGTTTCTTTTGACAGCGCGTGCCTGATTGCTTGTCATAAAGTGTTAATATATTTTATTTTGAAATTGCTTTTGGTTGTATGTTTGATAAGATCACTTACTGTACTATCAGATCAAGGAAATCCACGTATCAATTCATTACTGCTGTTACTGTCTGTTATTGTAAGTGTGTCAGTTAAATGCCACTATGACCTATAGAAGTCTGTTTTAGCCAAGTAATCAGTATATTTTCATGTAGAAGGGTTTTGAAAATATTACAAAGCATTTGAACTGTACCTCAGGATACTGCAATTCATACCACTCATAACATGTACTGTACTATGTGCCTGATGGCAGGCTTTATGTAAATGGTGCTATTTTGATACATGATTTTTTCCTTTAAATTCTCTTTTTGCTAATGTGGTACATCTGTCTGTTATTTCTGTCCCTAATATCGCATCACCACATTTAGGAGAGAGGCCATTTTATCTGGGAGCAGTGTAGCATGGTATTGGGTCCTCTGCCTGGGAGCTTAGAGAAAGGCAAGGCAGTGGGGTGTGGAGTGGGTAGGAGATGGGGGGAGGAGAGGGGGTCCCGAGATGGCCTGTCACAGAGCAGTGATGGAGGATTGGAGGCCAGGGAGCACAGGCCCGCTGCTGATCAGCCAGGGAGGTCAAGCGGCGAGCAACAAGCCAGACCGTTACCTGTTACAACACCTGTCAGAAGGTGGTGATGGGGGGGTGGCACTTGAGCATAGCAGAGGTCGTGGTGGAGGGGAGAGGAGGAAGGCGGGCTGGGACGTCCGCCCCCGAGGCATTTCTCAAGTGCAGTGGAGCGTCTCCAGCGTCCGCCGCCGGGCAGGTGTCTGGACCGTGCGTGGACCAGGCAGCCCACATCGGCCGCCTCCGTCCCCGGGTGAGTGATGTGCGAGCTGGGCCGCAAGCGCAAAACCAAGCTCCTGGCTGATGGATGGGGGGCTGCTCGGCTTGGACCCGTGTTGTGACAAGCAACAGATGTTCTCCAATAATGTTTATCAGACGGGCCTTCATCTTCAGATGACACACACCTGTTTCCAGTCAAACAGCCCCACAGAGGCCATCCATCCTCCCAGACCTGGGTGGCCACAGAGGGCTCTATTCCCCAGCCCTTATCCACCTCTTCATCTTTAATACCCAACCCTTTCCATCACACAGCTCTCTCCCCATCTCTAATCCACCTCTCAACCCCCAGTATAACCCTGCATCGCCAGCCCTAATCCCATATCATATCCATCCTCCTCAACCCTAATCCCATATTTTACCCACCTCTTCCTTTCCATCACTAAAGGGCTCCCTGCACATCATTGATCTACCTCCCACCCCCACCTCTACAAGTCTCCATCCCTTCCCCACCTATCATCCCCCAACCCACCATACTGCTACCCCTTCACTACAGACCTTCTGTGATCTCTCTGGGCTAGACAGGGGCTGGGCTGTTGTGCTAAACTGTGCCAGGCCTGAACACAACACAGCACTGTGGTCATGGTGGGAGAAGGGTTTTCATGGCCGAGTGAGGGTGATCAGAGCAGGAGGGGGTTAGGAGGAGGGTTAGGCAGGAAACCGGCGATGAAATAGCCCGTTGCAAGGTAAGATCGCATCTGGGTACTTTTTCGCTGTAATTAAGCATACACTCCACTCTCTCGGCAAAGAGCGATTTATATCACTTCGCTGTCGTCAAGATTACTAGCCTACTTCTCTCTCCCTCTGTGCTCAGTCAGATCACACGAGGGCAAGTTGTTTGAACTGGAACGGACAAAACAAGCGGCTCCGATAAATCACCAGCGGAAATCATTTTAACGTGTCGTCCTGCGCCATTTGTTTGGTTGTTGCGTAGGAAAATAAATGTGAAATGTCAAGCCTGCTAAAAGATGGGTATCTAGGAACTCTCCACACTCTGACTGTTAACACCAAGCAAGGGATGCAAAGGCTTCCTTTTGTTTATTTATCTGTTCTAGTCTGACAATGAGTGTAGTTTACTTTAATTATTATCACTATCAACCCACAATATCTACTCCAACAACTGAATGTTCTGACTTGAATCAAGAAGGCCGTGTGATGATAATAAATCCGCATAAGTGTGAAATTCTAGGGCACAATTCCGACGTAGAAAATTACGCCTTCCTTACGCAGGCCTTTGGACTTTTCTGTAGTTGTTATTAAGACTTACCTTATGCAGTTGCATAACAGGCTTTGCAGGCGTAGTTCACTTGCACACTGAATAAATGTAATTCAACTGCTGAAAACCCTCCCACTTGCTGGTCAGCGTATTTTCTCGTGGAGTTTTCATTCAATAGGGTTTTCAGTGCATTTATGTTAAATTAAGCCATCCCTTTAAATATGGTGTACCTTTTAATTCAATGTTTTTTTTGGACAGACTAGAATACATGGAGAGAACCGGTTCAGAGTATACGGATCAATGATAGAATGCCATCTATGCATCTTTGTCTTTGTCTTTGTTTCAGCACCAACTGGTAGATTTAAAAATACTCATCTCATAGATTATTTAGACATTTTTAGGGTTAGTAAAGTATGTATGAATAATACAAAAACAGGTTTGGAGAGCCTTTACTCACAAAATATGTTGATGAATAAAAAATACAGTGGTTTGATTCATGATGAAATGTGTCATATTCAAGTTAACATCCATGAAATATTGCAAGGTGGAAAAAAGTTGACAAAAGTCCTATTAATCTACCCCAAATATCACTGTTCATGGAACTGTGTGACAAAGGTCCAGTCGTCATGAACCATCGCCAGGCTCCAGGTTTAACCTGCTACTTGTGGTCTGAGTTCCATAATGATTCATAGAGGCTACATGTCCCAACATTAGCCTAATATGATCCAGTAATGTTAGTGACCCTCAGGAACAACTACACAGACGTGACAGAGGAAAGAAAGGTCAACGGAATGGAATGATGCAGAATGTAGACTACAAATGGAAGAAAACTAACACCTAAGTGACAGTTATAAATGTATGTGGGTATTACTGACGGTGGCTCCCGATAGTGACTAATATTTAACATGGTACAAATTGTCAAATAAAACCTGGGCATAGGTTATAATTAAAGCGGTCTGAATCGCTAGTTCATCTCTACAGAAGCCTATAGTTTGGGTGTTCAAATGTCATCCGCGCAAATTATTAAGAGCACAATCAAAAATTCTGAATAACGGCACATCTATTTATAGCCTGCTTCACTGTGGAAAAGTGGTCGCAATACATGTCATGTTGATACATCTTACATCTCCACCCTGAAGGAGTGTGCATAGCATGCTGTTCTCATGCTTAAGTTCAAGGTCAGAATAAGGAAGAAAAGTGCGTAAAAAGGGAATAACATTCCATTAACGTGTTTTTTAACTCGGGTCGGAATCGGGGCTCAAGTGAATGGATCTGAAACCGAGTTTGGTGCACTTGTTCTATGTCCACCACTGGATGGCGCTGAGCATGGTGCAAAAAACAAGACTTTGTACTAATAAACTTGACTCTCCCTACCTGACCAAGAGACCACTGTGTGAGTGTGATAGGGATGTGTAAAGGGGATGTCTGAATACATTTTTTTCTGAATAATAGTCTCTGTCCCAAATGACACTCTAATTCCTATATAGTGCACTACTTTTGACAAGGGCTCTGGTGCCATTTGGGACGCACACAGACTGGTTGTCTTGGTTTTTGTGTCCGATTTTCAATAACTCCAAGAGGATGTCAACAACAAACTCAAAGTGGTTATTCTAACACGCCTGCCCTGATTAAGACTTGTCATATTAAAATCATGTGCATGGCGGTTCCCTTGGCCTGTTCCCCTAGCCTGTTTCCATGGCCTGTTCTGCTAGCTGATTCCCCTAGCTGGCCCCCACTGGGCCCCCATCAATAACACTAATGACCCATAGCCCCTTGGGAGAAAAACAAGTAGCGTAATGAAACCACCAGGAGTCTTAAGGAGATCAGCAGCTCTCTGGGTAGGCTCTCTGGGTAGGCTGTCCTGTCTGTAGGCTGACCAGGCTGGGTGGCTGGCTTACCCCTTCACTACACAAGTACCCAGGGATGTAGGGAAACACTGGGGGTGTTACCACTATTAAACTATTGAGAAACCAGACAAAAACTCAGTGTGATGATTTGTTGGAGTTCCCCCTTTTTGGCTGTCGCTTGATACCAACTGAAAGCCAGCAATCATGTTCCTTTCCATACCCCCACGCCCCTCACCCTCCACCCCCCTTGTACTGTACACCCCCATGCCTTCCTCTTCAACAATGTTTCCCCCGGCATCTGAGTCAGCTGGAGTGCCAAATTAATCAGTATGAGAGCCAGCTGCGACAGCCCCTCGCCTCTCTCTCTCTCTGGGGCCTGATGTATGTTCCAGTGAACGGGTGGCAGTGTGCCACACAAGGGCCCACTGGACGGGTGGCAGTGGCAGCAGAGAGAGGAGTGAGGGTGGTGAGGCCATAATGAGGCCCGATGGATTCTGAGCCTCTGCCAGCTTCCCCATTAGCTGATTGGCTCCCAGCCCTACTGAGGAGTGGACCGCTACAGCCCACTACTACGCCCACAGACACACATACACTTGACACACACACCCCACGGAGTCACCACAAACCCTGCCTCTCTGACACACACTGCAATTAAATAAACCAGATCACATGAACTAATCCACACTGCTTTTCTGTGTTCCCCCAGCTTGGGTAAATACACACATGCACACACAGACACACACAGACGTGCGCACACACACACACACACACAGTGTCCCTTCGAGCCTGCCAGCCCCACTCACACACAGAGGTCTTTATGTGGAGCTGTGGGATAATGGTGGTAATAACGGGTCTCAGTGTGTGGATTAAGTGTGAGCCGAGGCATGGGTGACACTGGCATGTGCTAATCCACAATGATCAAATTAGCAATGCTGAGGAGCCCAACAGGGTACACTGCCAAACCAGGACCCATGCCCCCTTCACCCCCTGCCCACACACTCTCAGTCACATTCATACACACACTACCCTACTTTCAATTAATAATTTGGAGTTATTTCAATAGGAAATGGCCCCTCTGGTCTATGGGTTCGACTTTGGTGATATAATTGCCTGGCTAGTGCTCTTTACAATGACAAGTATCTTAGTTTAGCGTTTGAGCATGGGATTGAAAATACTTAAAGAGACTCTCCTTACGAGTTGCATACTTTTTAGCCAGTAGTTTTGAAAGTAGTGCTCAAGAGACAAAACGGGTCCCCAAAAATGTTGTACTACGACATATCTGTGCAACACGTCGTGCTCTCATCTGTCTCTCTCTCTTTCCCTCTCACTCTCTCTGCTCTGTGTGCATCTTGCTGGCTGTGACTCAAATGGCAAGGAGCTCAAGACAGTAATTCTACTTCTAGATTATGAATGTATGAACTACACATTGACAGATCCAGTCGCTTCCGGAGCACGTCTTTAAGTTGTTATTATTATAATCTCCAGCAGAGGGCGTAGTACAGGGTGTGTCGTTACCCTGTGGTGAGGCAGGTCAGTAATGGTCCATACAGCTTAAAGCCTCCTATACTCTAGGCTATTATCACCTCCACTCCATTATGACCCTGCACCGTTCGCACAGGCTGACCTCATCAATGCTGGACGACCCACACTGACCTCATCAACGCTGCCTGACCCGCCGTGACCTAATCAAAGCTGGACGCCCCGCGGAGGAGGACTGACGGAACGGCGGGGCTGATCGACGAGGCCCGCTTAAAAAATCATCCCATCCATTAGGCTTGGTGAGAGCCACTGTAAATGTGTTGGAGAGTCAGGGCTTGGGATAGCCACTGTCAGCCCCCCCAACAAAAACCTCCTCACCCCCCACACACCCCACTCATGGACTGGACAATGGACGTGAGTGGGGCTTCTCAGCCACAATGTCCGCCCACAAATGCGAGCCGTGACAGAGGGGGTGTGGGAAGGATGAGGAGGGGCAAGGGGGGTTCTGACAGGGACGCCTGCAGGATGGGAAGTCTTATTGAGCGTTTGAGCGATGAGCCAGGTCATCACATCTCCCCACCTCATCCATCATGGCCCACAACATGGCCCCAAATAAAGAGGACACATTCCTGCCTCCGCTTCCACTACACTACGCTTCTCCCTCAGCCTCTCTTTCTCTCTCTTTCTTACTCTCCCTCTGTGTCTGGCTCAATCTCTCTTTCTTTCTCTCCCTCTATGTCTGGCTCAATCTCAGTTTCTTTCTCTCCCTCTGTGTCTGGCTCAGTCTCTCTTTCCCTCTGTCTATGTCGCTCTCTGTGCCATGGCCTGGGAAGAAAGGGGGGACCAGAGTTATCTCACACTCGGAGGCCCTGGGAGAGCCAGGAGAAAGGGCCAGGTGTCTCTCTGACTCCCAGCTCTTATTTTAACACACGGTCTGGACAAGAGGGAGGGAGGGGGGCAAGGAGAGAGAGTCAGAGAGAGGAAGAGAAAGCGAGAGCACCCATTTAATCCACATTGTAGTCCTTTATTTCTTAGTTGATCCTCCCACAGTATTGAATTCAATTGCATTACAGTTACATTGTAGAAAGCATTAAAACAAAGTACCTCAACTTGCTGATTACTTTTTTTAAATGGATTATAAACAAAAACAACAACGACTTAAAACAAACAATCTGGTCCCTCAAAATGGGAGGATAAATGAATATAATCTGTAATTTATTATAGGTTTGGCACAAGGGATTAACATGGACTGAACGTCACACAAGCTTGCAGACCACCGTAGAAAACTGCCAGATACAGATCTATGAAGACCAATCATGCGATTATGAAGAAATTATACCTGGCATCTTTTTATTTGTTCATGTCTTTATAATGTTTGTTTTTTTCCATTTACATTTGAATCAATAAATTGTCGTACAAAAAAACCCGAAGTAATATCTATTCATCATCAACCAGTTTCATTAGAAGAATAAAGAGTGAATGGTATGTTTAATACTATCCGGCACTCAAACGTCATCTACAAACCCCATTGAGTTCTGGAGTAGGCCCCAGCGAGGAATCTCCCCTTCGCTATGGGTAAGAGCAGTGCTATTCAGTAAACAAACTACAGTTTGCCAAGAAATAAATACAATTCTCAACATACAACAGCAATAACATCAACAACAACAATAAAAATGTAGAAAAAAACAACACAAGAAAACATGATTGTCTAAAAAATGAAAGACACACAAGGAAGGGGGTAGCTAACAACTAGCATTTAGGCTAATTAGTGGTATCGTTGGCCGACTACGATGAGTTTGGGGTTTCGGGAAGGAGGAGAGATGCCCTTATTACTGTTTAACAATTATAATTCAGCACTTGCTACTTTTTCAGAGTAAAAAAAAAAAAGATTGTGGTTTCTTTTTTACTTCCACTAAAATGACAAACTATTTAGATCCTTTCACAGAGAGTGCAGCAGGGTGGGACCGAGTGCAGCTTCAGAGCCGCAGTTTGCAGACACTCGTGTACAGTTCTGTGATTGTGCAGACACACGCAGCTATGCAAACTCTTTCTTGGGTTGTGAAACCAGTCCGATTTTTCTCCGTTTTCAATTTTTCTTTTGTTCTTCGTTCATCAACAATCTTGTCGTAATGCGTTTGTAGCACCATCGTTCTTGGAGAGGTGTGGTTCATTTGGACCCGAGTCTTTACTCAGCCCCACCCTTCCAAGTATCCTAGCATTTATATAAGTACATGTTGATGGGAAAACGCCTGTTTATATCAAGGGGTTAAAGGGAATCATTCTCATAACGTATTTCACTGATACTCCAATTCAGCTGAGAAGGTCTGAAGCTGTGGTGCTGGGAAGGCTAGGAGTGGGCAGGTATGCTAGGAGTGGCCAGGTATGCTAGGAGTGGCCAGGTATGCTAGGAGTGGCCAGGTATACTAGGAGTGGCCATGTGAGGTTAGGTAGCTGGCATGGTAGGTCTAGGTAGGATTATGAGGTTCTAGGTGGAGCTATGGATGCTTAGGTGTGGCCTGGTAAGATTAGGTAGGGCTAGGTAGGGTCTGTACTCTGTACACATATCCAACCGTGGTTGGACCGCGGTCCCGAATGGGTTCTCTAAATACAACCGACTTCACACTGAGGAAGACTGTTCTCAGCTGAGTGGACACATGAAATGCTCTAGCGATGTAACATCTAACAAAACCATCTCCATCATCCCTCCTACCAGCTGCCGCTGCTGTGCAAAACATAAAAACTCAACAGAATAAATACAGCTATTATTACTTACCATTGTTATTTTCATCACCATAGTCAATAATCACTATCATCATCATTGTCGTTGATATTAAACATACTGACTCAATTTAAGGTCACAGAAGGGATGTTTGTTGGATCTCTTGGAGGGCTGGGCTGGGCGGTTCTCTGTGGACGGTGACCCTGCACGTGTGTAAGGCATTCTGCTCAGCAGTCAGATGGGCCGTGGTTCTGCTCAGCAGTCTGTGACGGGCCAAGGGCCAGGGGCCCCGCTGACGGACCCCAAGGCCTCTCAGTGCGATAGGTCGGGGTCGGGGGGGTTAGGGGTCAGGGATCGCGGCATCATACATGGCTGAGGGACTGGATGGCACTGGACTCAGCAGCGGCCCGCGCCAGGCTGTGCCACATGGTGGCTGGTGTGTGGTTGGCTGGGTGGAGTGCGTCCTTGTCAGCCAGAGACAGCATCATGGCGTACGCCTGGGGAGAGGGAGAGTGACAGGTTAACTCCAATACACACCTAAAGTGTAGATACACACTCACACAAATACACCGCACATGCATGAGCACACACACACGGTTGCACATATACACCCCCCCTTAAAGTAGTGATTTGATTGCATACATTTTTATACTTTTTCATACATTATCATGTTACATGTCACACAAACAGGCACGCACACACACACACACCAAACACACACTTACCTGGGACTTGGATTTCCTGTACAGGGGCTGTTTGACAGCCTCAGGCAGGCTGGGGGAGCCAAAGGAGGTGCTGTCCCCATCGCTGAACTCACTGTCCTCCATCTTATGCATGTCAGAGAAGTGACGGATGTGATCCAGCGCAGAGTAGCTACTCTGATCCTCTTCCTCCTCATACCTGGAGAGGAGGGAGACAACCAAATCCCTGTCAACATTCAATTCAACTCAATTCAATTTCTCAACTAAACTTAAATAAATTAAATTGAACTAACTCAACTCAACTCAATTCGGTTCAATGATCCCTTCAGGGGGTTTAAAGAATGGCAATATACTGTCACAGTGTCTCAGATTGGTACATATGCGTATGTGTCCATATATTTTGGTCTACATAGTTGCGTGAGTAGATATTTATGGTGGAGGCTAATCCCCACAACTCTTACCTCCTTGGGGAAGTCTTGCAGTTGAGCTCCAAATCGCTAGGGCCGTCAAGTTCTATTTCGTTGTGTAGGATGTCACCATCTAGGTTGCCGGGGTGAGCTTCGTCCCTAGGTTTCCCGTCAGCGTTGTTGCTCTGCTCCCCTTCCTCCTCCTCGGCGCCAACCTCCTCCCCCTCCTCCTCCAGGTCACGTGACCCATGGCTGGCCACCAGGGGCTTCTCCTCCTCGAAAGGACCACCGTTCAATCTAGGAGCGGAGACCAGGAAATACATGAGTAAAACCTAGCACATCACTAGCACAGTACTGCAAAAACTTTACATAAGCAATATACACGCTCACGCTTAGCCATGTTGTACTTGCTGAAGCCAATTATACTCTTCTATCATTGCCATGCACCATACACTTATGGATACAAGGCTAACACACTCATTCTTACATAAAACTTTACAATGAAATGTGGTCTTGTGGTCTTGTATATTTTGGCCAGTCAGTCCCTGTAAGAGTCCCTCCTTCCTGAGTGAACAATGGGAGTAGAGAGAGGCTAGAGAGCGAGTGGGTAGAGCAGCGTAGGGCGGAGCGGAGCGAGCCATGGCAGCTGAGCTGGGGCAGAGAGAGGCAGAGTGGGAATCCCGTTTGTCATCGCGTCTCGGGGGCCCCTCTGGGCACGGGCTCTATGAACGTCTCGCTGATCGCTGCAGCACTTAACAGCACCGCTCGGTCTCTCCCGTTGTTTATTTTCCTACTATCTCAGATTCATCTAATAGGCAAAATATTTAGCTGACAGGCCCATTTGTTGGGAGAGTTATGAGGGCCTTGCCAAGCAGCCCATTTCCCTGGTCCCCACGGGGAGAAAAGGCCCAGCTATCAAAACCTGACTGGGGTTTAATCTGTCCACTGTCTCTACAGCCTCAGGAAACCACCATTTGGTAAATCATCTGGAACCACATTAAGACTGATTCACTAATTACACTCTGGGATGTCTCTCGTCAGCTCCCAACTATGTATGTTTCTAGAAGAGGCTAGCACACAAAGTCTGGCTGCGGACCCTCGTTATACACCCGCCAAAATTGCCTCGTAGATTAGAGGACCGTGATAGAGTCCAGTAAATGATCTATTTGAAGGAGAAGAAAAACTGAGTTTGCAATGAGTCGAGAAGAAAAGGAGTGGGAGAATAATTGCATATTTTAGCACAATGGGGAGAATCTGCTATCTGCTATCCATCTCTAGCGTTTATCAGACTGGGGCGATTATAGCGGGAATTGGACAGAGTTGAAAAGCAACGCGCCCCCTGGGTGGGACTGGGAGAGGCCCAGGGCTGCCAAGGCGGTAGTTGCCATGTCTTGTCGACATCGCAACGCACTGCATAGCGAGACCAGCAGCGCCGGCCCAGACCAGAGCCTCCGTGATTAAGAAAACAGATCCGCTAATTACGCGTTCAAACGTGGTAATTTGCTGGGGATAAAGTATCTATCATAAGTAGTCAGGAGCGCCGCACTTTGAAAGGAAACACGGGCCGACCCCCTGACCCCACCTTCTCCGACTTTCTTCCTGTCGGCGGACATGTTGGTTCCAGATGTGGGAGCAAGTCGCTCACGGGCTGCAGGTCCCCCCCCCCCCCCCCCCACATCTCACTGACGCTCCAAAGCCTGCACCCACAACCCCTTTTTTACACAATCAAAAGAAAGTCAAAGATTTCTATCTCTACCTCCCTGATCAAACCCAAGGCACGTAAAAATAAGCCCGCCGACCTGTAGCCGACCGCTATCCTGAAGTTGATCATAGTTTTACAAGAAAATTCATTTGCATAATCATCAGACATAATTGTATGCAAGGCCGATACCGGTGCACATGCATGGCCCAAAGTCAACAGTTGTGAAAAGCTCCAGCACGTTTCCAAATGTGGTAATTATCCCAGATGTCGTCAGTGATGATTGCTTATTGCTTCGAACCTCCCTGGGCGACATGTTCATTAATACACACACACACACGTACGCACACAGAAATTAATAAAGGCTGAAGTGCATCAGAATGCCGTAGCAGGCCAGCACAGAGAGGCCGTGTCCACCCATGTTTGTCTATAATCGTCTCCCTGTTTAGCCTCAAGCACTGAATATGTACTGCAGAAAAGCAGGCCTCTCGTTTGTGTGCGTGTGTGTGCGCATGTGTGTGTGTGCATGTGTATGCGCATGTGTGTGTGTGCTACAGAGGATAAGATGAATGATGAATGCATGTACTGTTTGTAAAAGCATATTTTTTTTTTACACACACACACATATAGTACATGTACATTCACACACACATATAGTACATGTACATTCACACACACATCTAGACAAAACACATGACTTACCCTTCCTCAGAATGGTCAGGGGACGGCTGGTTCTGGCCTGTGTTGCCGATAAAGTTTCGTATTTCGTTGAAGTAGGAGTCCTCTTTGTCATCCAGGATGGCGCTGCTGCTGTCCAGCTCTGACCGAGGGGAGGACGCAGCCGTGCCTACAGAAAGACGACAATTCTAATCAGTCCATTTGAATATTAGTATTAAAAGAATACAATTAAGACCACAGTGACAGCCCCATTGGATTCTCCCTTTGGATGACAAGAAACTATTTGGAATCAGATAGTTGACGAGAAACCAATCCCCCACTGGCCTGCATGGGGCACCAGTGTTCCAGTATGTAGTGAATCTCCTGTTGCTGTTGGACCAAGGCCTGCCGGAATAGCACCCTTACACTGGCCTTATTACCCGGAAGTAAAGCTACTGCGGGGTTGAGGTCAATTGTTCCATTTCATTTCAGTTCAATTTAGAATTTGAATTTTTGTGTACTTCCGGAATTGATATGGCAGACCCTAACCCTGTACTCCAGTCTGTTTTTTCCTGGCAGTACTCATCCCCAATATAGTACCCGGTTGAGTATAATAAGCATATATTTAAGCAAACCAATATTATATTGACACTAGGAGCTCAGACAGCGATGGGACCAAACGTACAAGTCTCTAGGTTTCCAGAGAATGCAATGCCAATATTTGCTTTAATAAGTTAATGTATCTGATCAATTAGACTAGCTCCCCAACCAGAACTTTACGATGGGCGTCTGGCCAGGTGTCTTCTGCTCGCCTCCACATTTCTGATGCGATTCGGGGGGTTGCTGCGACGCAGAGCTACCTATCACACTCAACCAGCGATGATTTGTACCGCCGAAAAAAGCTGCCGAGTCGTCGAACATTCAGAGCACAACGGTATGGTGTTGTCGCAGAGACGGACGACAGATTAATTTCATCTCATTTCTTAGCTTCCCCAAATGCTTTCTTTAACCGTAAGTAAATTACATTAAACGGCTGGAGAATTTACGGAGGCAATTGAGGCTGAGTGAGTGAGTGCTCACACAGCACATAAATATATTTGAATCATCAGCAGTTTTGTTGGTCACCAGTTAATTTGAAGAAAGATAGATACACACACACTGTTGAATGCTCCCGCAGTTTTATTGCGCAACGCTTGGACCCCAAAGAGTTTGTCAGGTTTGAAACATCCCACAATAAAACTGCGGGAGCATTAAAACGTGTACCTGTCTTTCTTTCATGACATAATTATTGTGTATTTAGCTTTACAAACTGCACACCTCTGAGAACAAGCCATCTCGACCTGCGAGCTAAATCAAGGGTGAGCGAGGGTGAGGGAGAGAGACGTGGCACGAGCTCAGCCATCCACATAAAGAGCTGGGAACATTTTCACACTGTGAGACATTTTACTACCTGACGTCACAATCATAGCGACTGGGAACTATTTCACGCTGGGAAGATTTTTTACATGACATCCTGCACCTGCAAGTTACTGGATGTAAGTACACTGCTACTACACAGGTTCATTTCCTAGGTTTCTGTAAAGCACTTTGTAACCAACTACTTATGTAACAAGGGCTTTATAAATACATTTGATTGATTGACTGACTGAGAGGCTCTCTCACCTGAGAGGTTACCGTTCTCGTGTTTCTTGAGGTGACGGTCCAGGTTGGTCTGCTGGCCGAAGCAGCGGTCACACAGGTGACACTTGAAGGGCTTCTCCTTGTTGTGGATGTTGCGGATGTGGCGCTGCAGATTGGAGGAGATGCTGAACGAGCGGTCGCAGTACTTACACCTGAGGAGACAGATAGGTAGGGGTCACTCATAGAGGTCAAAGGTCAAAACAGATGGGACTCATGTGGAACAATACAAATACACTACACACATGCTAGAGTAGATACAGTAAAATAATACAAGTAAAGAAAGACATAGGCCTTAAAGGGATACTTCACGGTTTTGACAATGAAGCCCTTCGTCTACTTCCCAGTGTCAGATGAACTAGTAAGGGAAAGGGAAAAGGGGATACCTAGTAAGTTGTACAACTGAATGCATTCAACTGAAATGTATCTTCTGCGTTTAACCCAACCTCTCTGAATCAGAGAGGTCCGGGGGGGGGGGGCTGCCTTAATTGACATCCACGTCATCGGCACCCAGGGAACAGTGGGTTAACTGCCTTGCTCAGGGGCAGAATGACAGATTTTTACATTGTCAGCTCTGGGATTCGATCCAGCAACCTTTCGGTTACTGGCCCAACGCTCCTACCTGCCAGATATAATTTCTATGTCTCTGTGTGCAGAGAGAAGTTGCTAACTAGTGTTAGCGCAATGACTGGAAGTCTATGGTAACTGCTAGCATGCTAGTAGATAGCATAGACTTTCTAGTCATTGCACTAACACTAGCTAGTATTGGCTCGCGAAACTACCTCTAACCTCCTTCATACTGGATGCAGAGACATACAGATGTTTTCCATGAGTTCATCTGACTCTGAAGTATTCCTTTAACAATCTCCACTATTCGAATGATACACACACACACACACAAACACATACGTGTGTTCATGGACAGCCCCCGCCATCCCCCATTCTCTCTCTCTCTCAGACATGATGGAGGAGCTCATTCAAGGTGAAACCAGCTCTGTCTCTTATCTCCTGCCAGCACAATACAAATCACATTCTTCTCTCACAAAACAGGCATGCAACAAATCTGTTCGAGCCTAGCCCCCTCCACATCTGTTTGAGCGTAGCCCCCCCCCCCCCCCCCCCCCATGCAAAATTATACAAGATGATTACATCTTTTCTTCTAGCTGGAATTAGCTTGCTCAATTGGCCGTCCCTCAGGAGCGCCCTGTTATCTTCCGCAGAGATCTTTAATGACGTGCCAGAGGGTAGAGGCTCAATCTATCAGGCTGCTGCAGAGGCCTGATGGCCTCCCCTGTGGTCAACTGGCCTCCCCTGGATTGTGTACTCTGTGTGTGCGTGTGTGCGTGTGCGTGTGTGTGTGTGTGTGTGTGTGTGTGTGTGTGTGTGTGTGTGTGCTCCGAGTCGCCCCCTCCGACATCACAGTCATTATTCCAGCTGCTACCCCTGGACATCTGCCCGTGCTCCTCATCACCCCCATTTTTCACCAAACTTCCTTCTTTACCCCTCTCCCCTCCCCTCTCCCTGTCACACCCTCCCCCCATCTTCAAGTTCAAACCCCCCTCCTGTCAACCAGACGTCGGACACCATTTTTCATCAGGCAAATTATTTAGCAGAATGGTAATTGTTCCAGGCTTTTAATGGCGTAGGAAAACACACAAGAATGCTGCCCATAACTATGGACAGAAATTCTCTGGGAAAATATCCGTGTAGCAGCGGACTGGGTCTGATAAATGAACGATGGCTGTCTGGGAGGACTCGGTGTGTGCCTGATCATGTTCTCTGAGAAAGTGTGTGTATGTGTTTATGATTGTGTGCTTTTGTGTTCTTTTCATGGGTCTTTGTGTGTCTGTGTGAAAATGTGTGTAGTCTATCTGACAGACATTAACAGATGACTTATACTGTAATGAAAAAGCTGTCCTGTCTTTATTGAGTATTGTCTGCGCTCGTGGGGTGAGACGAACTGACGTTATAGGAGTGTTAGAGGGACATCATCCTTTCAGCACAGCATGATCACACTCCCTTTTCCCACATCCCTCATCCTACGGCTGACCCTTCTTTAGGGCTGGGTATGTTTAGCACATGATGTGTGTGTGTGTGTGTGTGTGTGTGTGTGTGTGTGTGTGTGTGTGTGTGTGTGTGTGTGTGTGTGTGTGCGCGCGCGCGTGTGTGTGTGTGTGTGTGTGTGACTTACCTGTACGGTTGCTCTCCTGTGTGTGTCCTTAGGTGGCGGGTCAGGTTGGCAGACCGTGGGAATAGTTTACCGCAGTATCTGATGGGCAGAGAACACCTCGTGTCACCATTCATCTTAGATTCAAATTACCAGCAGAAAATGTATTAAAATGTCTGCGACATCTCTTAGAAAATACAGCATGTTATGTGTTATGGTTATTTTGTGTTATATGTGTTATAGCTATTTTAATATTAATTTCACTCCCACACTCAGCACTTGAAGCTAATGGAATGTGTGTGAGTAAGCGTATGTGTATAACGTAGCAGTGGGTAGGTGCAGAGAGTGGGTGTTGTCCACACACACAGCAAAGAGTTAGATCAAAGCGCCGCCGGGGCCCCAAAGCCTCTCGTATTAATCTGCTAATCAGGGCCAACTCCCTGGGTAAACAGTGGGAGAGAGAGGGGGCCAAGCACGGCCCTCACTGAGTAACACAGCACACACAGTCACCTCAAAGGGTTGACACTGGCCAGCCATGGAAATGAACAAAATGTTTGTCTCAAGGACATGGAATGGAAATAGGCCATACACTCAAGGACATATGTCCTTTTCAGGTTTAAGGTCTATTCCAATTCAATTCAATTTAATCAAATTCAATTCAATTCATGAATTTAGAAGTATAGAAATAGGAATTGAGCACAACCATGGGACTTTCAATCAGAAAGTCACGAGGCCAAAACCAGAGATGACATATAGTGAAGACAAAACCAAAACAACCTCTGGTACTATTTGCGAGTAAACGGTTTCCATGGTTACCTGCAGGTGTAGCGCTCCTTGCCCTTCCGCAGTAGCGTCTCGGGGAGGGCAGTGGGCGGAGCTCGGAAGTCAAACATGGAGGGGACGGAGCGCATCAGGTCACCTGACTCCGGGTTAAGCGAACCAAACGTCTCAAGCTTCTCCGCCATGTTCTCAATGGCCGACATCTGAGGAGAGACATGTCACATGAATGGTCAGGAAAAAACTTTATGGAACCTTCATTTAACCAAGTAAGTCCGTAAGTAACACACCTTATTTCAATTGATCATCTGGCAGGTTTCAGCTTCAGGGGCAACTTCTGGAGTCTTTAGGGATGTGGGGCTGTATTATGGACTCCCTTGGTTGCACATCATTCCCTAACCTAATGTGTGGGCCTTAACCCAACAACAACAAAAATCCCATCAACAAAGGCATATCTAGAATCTCTAGGAACACTACTTACCAGTTTTAAGGTTAAATGTGTCCCTTGCTGTCAAATAAATGTCTGAATGCAACGTTTGTCCTAACCGCACCACATTCCTGCTGTACAGACAGTGGTAGATTACATGGTAGGAAGTGTTGAGTGAAGCAGCCCGCTGTCTAACTAGGCAGGATTGTGGTGCCGTTCGGACAAAAGTTGCGTTCAGACATTTATTTGATAGCGAGGTAAGTAGTGTTCCTAGAGATTATAGATATGCCTTTGTTGACGGGGGAAAAAATGTTGGGTGGAGCCGGACACATTAGGTTAGGGTTATTTTCCATCAATAATACAGTCCAATATCGCAAAAGATCCCCCTAAATAGCCCCTGAAGGTAGTGCCAGCAGTGCATATAAGCAGAACAGAGCAGAGGGGTTGATGTGACAACATGAGTATAGTCCTTCAGAGAGAAGCTCTGACTGGCATTGAGTTGAGAGACACCATAAACCAAGGCTGTATTCAAACTAGGTCATATTGAAAATAGAAACCAATACTGTACTTTACACATCAGATCAGAGTATTATTGACTGTCTTTTCCAGGGCTGGTATTAGGGTATTGTATATGGGAATATTATGCAGCTTCATTCCACCACTACTGGTCAGTGGAAGTCAGGTCAGGTGGTGTATGAATGTAATCAACTCTGTTTTACACACACACACACACACACACACACACACACACACACACACACACACACACACACACACACACACACACCCCTGCACGCATGCCCACACACACACACACACACATGCCCGCACGCATGCCTGCACACACATGCACACACGCACGCACGCACACACAAACAAACAAACAAACAGAAGGACTGTATACAATTTACTAATGAAGGCTAACATTTGCTTTCATCAAATATGCTTAAAATCCTTGGAGAAACATCTACTTGTCAGATGGTGTATGCGTGTGTGTATGTGTGTGTGTGTGTGTGTGTGTGTGTGTGTGTGTGTGTGTGTGTGTGTGTGTGTGTGTGTGTGTGTGTGTGTGTGTGTGTGTGTGTGTGTGTGTGTGTGTGTGTGTGTGTGTGTGTGTGTGTGTGTGTGAGAGAGAGAGAGAGAGTGATAGAGAGAATATGTGTTAGTAAGGTGTGTGTGTGAGAGGAAGAAAAAGAGTGTGTTAATGTGTGTTTGTGTGCTTGCTTACTCTATGTGTGTGTGTGCTTGCATGCTATACTTGTGTTTGTGTGTGTGTGCAGGGGCAGAGGAGTGATTCATGTCCACTGCTGGGCTGTAAACCATTCGGTGCACAATGCGGGCAGACAGCACATTTGTCAATATGAAAGATGTTGACATTACTGATCAAGGGCCAGACACGGGTAATAATGATATCGCTGTGCTGAGAGGGGCGGGATGGAGGGATGGGGGAGAAGAAGAGGAAGGAGGGAAGGGGGGGGGGACATCCCAGCAGGCCGCGGGGCCTGTCAGCCTATCTCGCGCAGGACAGCTTTTTTTTAAGGTGCCACAAATTTGCATTATTTTGCGTGTATTGAATTTTTTGTGTGTTCCTTATTCTTATTTCAATAAGGCAACAAATCAGTGGTGATTGGGTCCTCCGGCAGCGCCACGGGCCCTGTTCACCGACTGACATTCCATCTCAGCCCCCTGTCACTCTGAGACTTTACATAGAGTGAGGCAGAGAAAGAGAGAAAGCGAGAGAGAGAGAGAAAGCGAAAGAGAGTGAGAGATTGAGAGAGAGAGAGAGAGAGAGAGAGAGAGAGACAGAGAGAGAGAGAGGAAGAGAGAGAGAGCAAGATTGAGAGAGAGAGGGAGTGAGAGGGAGAATGAGAGAGAGAGAGAGAGAGAGAGGAAGAGAGAGAGAGCGAGATTGAGAGAGAGAGAGAGGGAGTGAGAGCGAGATTGAGAGAGAGAGGGAGTGAGAGGGAGAATGAGAGAGCAAGAGACAGACTGAGACAGAAAGAAAAAGAGCAGAAAGAGAACCTAGATGGAGAAACTGACCGATGATGAACGACCACAGACGTTACAGGCCAGGGCTGATTAAGAGTGAAGGCTGGGTGTAAAGTTCCGACTGTGGGAGTATGTGGGGTGTCAGGTCCATTTGATTATGAATATGCCAATGCTCCGTGCCGTGAATCAAAGGCCTCCTCGTGAGGACGGGAATGGGAGGGGGAGGCGAGGGTGAAATGCTTCCATATTTCTTGTGAATATGCAATATGTATTTCATTGGGGCTCTTTATGGGTATGGGGGCTAAAGCTCAGTTTGTTTCCCTCCTTGCTCAATGACAGGCCATAACTCGCCCGCGCATTAGGAGCCCTAAAGCTGTCCGCCGTATTGAGCCGGCGTGCAAGATAAGACACTTTAGTTTGAGAGCGAGAGGTTGAGGCTGAAACAGCTAGGCCCACCCTGGCTGTTCTTCTGTCTACTGAGGCAACCCTTCCTCTGGTACACACTGGTTCTCCGTCCTCTCTGGCTGTTCAGTTCACTTGTGTTCCTCCCTCTGTGAGAACTCTCTGTATTGTCTACTACCGGTGAGATAAGTCAGAAGCAGAACAAACAGCTTTGAGATGTTATAGATTTGTAAATATTTTCAGTCAGGTTCACTAGAACTCATTTGATATAATACGGAGGATGAGAGGTCTAATCGCGGGAACAAGGAGGATAAATGCTCACACATTTACTTAATTGTGATTCCCTCAAAATCCCCTTTAGATGCAACCTCCCCCCTTCCCTTCCTCCTTCTCCTCCTCCTCCTGCTCTGTCTGTGTGTCTGAACTTGCTTGTTGCTGTAGTGTCTCTGTGGGGCCAGCTGTTGATTAGTTATCTTCAGATGTCAGTGATGCTGAGAGCGCCTTAATTAGTGAGATGCATTCTCAATTGTTGATCTTATCTGGAAACAGATGTCGGAGGGAGGAACTCCCCCTCCCTCCCTGGGTCCCTAAGAGACTGTTACCCTCGCGCTGATACAGACCAGTCCCCCCTGTCTTACCCGCTCTGTGCCCATTCCAACAGCCCTGCATCACTCTCCAAATAAGCAAATATATATACAACCCTCAGTGCTGTTAGCAGTACAGGGTGGAACCCAGCTAGAAATCCCAGGCCTATCATGTGGACAAATGAGTGATTGTAAATTAATCTAAATGGGAATTTGCAGACATTTACAAGATTATTTTACTAAAATGAGTGAAAAAGCATATGTTGTTTTTAAAAACGGGTCTAAAATCCAGTGATAAGCAGTGATGGCTTGTAAATGGCTGATGCCTGGTCAGTAGTTGCTGGTGATTGGCCAGAGCCATGCGCAGTCTGAGTGACATGGAGGGTGTTATGATGAGGACCCATACACACATGGGGGGGTCTGGGGGTTTAGGGGAGGCAGAAGCACAGAGACATGTAGGTGTAGATGAAACTTACCCAGGATCTCTGAACTGGCATACGAAACTGAGGGGCAGGACAGAAGGAAAAGAGCAGTCAGAACCAGGAAGTAGACCACGGATCAACAGCTTTTTATTGGACGCATATGGGCATTGGGTGGGGGGGGTGATGATGTCACAAAGGGTCAGGTGACTTGGTAACAAAACCCGAAAATGTCCAACTGTAAAAATATATATTTTTTAAAGAGACCCTGTGGCCAGAGTGTTTCTGGGACTGATTTGTGTGTCCAGACATCATAAAGTCGTAAAGATGGCCTAACCCCTGTTACTGTTTCTACTGATAGGACACCTCATTAAGCCACGTGCCACGGCCATGTGGCGTTACAGAGCTAGAGACTGGTTCACAGTGTGGAAAGGGGGCATAAATCAGACGACTCAAACAGCCAGTAAAAACCAGGCCTGAAACGGCTAGTAAAAACCAGGCCTGAAACGGCCAGTTAAAAACACCAGGCCCTGAGAAAATGTTTTCCTACGGGCCAATTTTCACTGCTGGGAAGAGCGAAAGCATGAATGTCAACGCACGTCAATGCATACACACGCACTGAGTCATGCTACACACGATAGAGAAATCACAGGCAGCGCAGTCTGGGGGCAAAATTCGGGATCTTTAAAAGGGTATCATTTTTTATATTGTAGTCAAAGACACATATGTGAGAACTTGTCAGTTTGTGCCCTTTTCAGTCTTCCACATCTGGTTCAGATAGCTGTGAACAGGACAGACCAGACCCAAACATGCTTTAGCGTGGATCAGACTGAACACTGCCTCTGGTCCCCATCAGAACCAGAACCCCTCGGACCACCCCCAGACCAACCCCAGATCGCCTCACCCTGCCTGGGCCTCAGAAGCAAAGAGGGCCCCTGGTCTGGCTGTCCCTGTGAAGCAACAGTAACACTGAGATAGAACAGGACAGGACCTACCTGTGGATGGAAGAGGAAGCCGGGGGCAGGCCTCATGTACTTGTCTTTCAGAGCCTCAAACGGATCGTTCATCTTCCTCTTCTCAACCCTGCTAATATTACAACTCTATCAGTTCTTAGACACCGACACTCAAAAAGACATTCACATCCAACAATATAGGAAAAAGTACTTATAGGAAGGTAAAGACACATATTGCTATATATATTTATATTTATACTGGTGAGGTTCAGTTCTAGAGATTCACAGTACCTGTAGATGGGGTCCATGAACAAGGGGGTGGGCCTGGCGTGCTGCAGAGAGGTGTCGGCTTTAGGTAGCTCCATCCCTGCCTTGTCTTCTCCAAACACGTGGATCTTCTTTGATTCCTCCCCCCGGGGGGCGTGGCTACTGCTGCGGTTCCTAGTGCCGCCCATGCTCAGATCCAGCGGCTGGTCCTGATTGGTGGAACGTGAGGAGGCCTCCGGTTTGGATTTGGAGACTGGGACGAAGGGGGCGAGGACCTTCTCCTCCTGCTTGCGCTTGGTGGTAAGGTCAAAGGGCGACTCAGAGGTCCTGCTCTGGCGCTTCTTAGAGGGTTCGTCAGGTGGGGACTGGGGCTCCCCCTTTAGGCCTGGAGGTCTGAGCTCTCTCTCTGGGAAGGGGTAGACGGGCGGGGAGAAGTTTGGGAAGAAGGGCAGGGGGAACATGGAGGGGTAGGGCAGGGCGCCTACCTTCTTGTCCTGCAGGCCCGCCAGCCCCGTGGAGCCAAAGTACCTCTCAGCGATGGAGGCGATGGCCTTGATGGAGTCATTGACCGCCCCTGAGACAGCCGTGTGCTCGTCCAGCGAGGGAGGGAACAAGCCGGGGCTACCTTGGAACTCCTTAGTGTGGTTACTGATCAGGGTGGTGGGGCTCTGGGGGCCTCTGCCCGCCTTCCTTTTGGGCCCTTTCCCGTTCTCCCGGGGTGCCCTCTCCCGCTGGCCTTCGCTTTCCATGTCGCTCTCCAGCTCCGAGCCTGATGTGGTATCTAGGTCGCTCCCACTGGGAGTGCTTACGTCATCCAGATCGCTGCTCTCTGATTGGCTGCTCATCTTCCCGCCGCTGTGCCTCTGCTTGGAGGAGGAGCCATGGGACTGTCGCTGCTCTGTCCCCTGTGGCTGCTCGCTACCGGGCAATGCCTCCTTGCGGAGGGTCTTGAGCAGTTCTCTGGCCTCTTGGGCTCCGGGGCTAGGCGACAGGAGGGGGCTCTTGATGTGCTCCGTACCGGGACCTAGGGGCCGTCTGACTGGGGAGGTGGCCTGTATGAGAGGGGGTCGGTGGTACAGTCCAGAGGAGAATAGACCCGGGAAGCTGAAGGGGAAGCCAGGGGCGGTCGGAAATGTCAGGCCGCTGTGGTGCCGGTTCCCAAAGTAGTCCGCCAGGCTGGCGCTACTGTGCCCCATCCCTCCCATAGCGGCCTTGTCCATGGCACCAGGGACACCGGGGAGGGACATGCCTTGGGCATGGGCGAACAACCCCCCTGCCGTGAAATGGTTTTTGCCCTCACAGAAGCGCCGGTGCTTGTTGAGGGAGGAGGTGGTGCTGAACATCTGGCCACAGTCCTTACACTTGATCTGGGTGCGGCAGTCGGCGTGCATGCGCTTGTGGCGGCACAGGTTGGAGAACTGAGTGTAGGACTTGTGGCACACCTCGCCTGCAGGGAGAGGGAGACAGACACGGGGCACTCATAGGCATGTCCAACATCACAAACACACAGAGTACATCTCTGACCATAAGAGCCAAGAGTTTTCCCTATGATCCTGTAGTCAGGAAGACCTCCAGGCTTTAGTCGTGACACTACACATGCATTTCAGAATGGGGGACTACAGTACAAGACACCAGCTGGGTGTAAGATGTCCTAGTCTGAGAATGTTATTTCAGTGAGGTGAAGGGGGAATGACATGAGACATCAGATCCTGTCATTGTCATGGGGCTTTGTTCCTCTGGGCTGAGACCGAGTCAGTGGAACTCATCACCTGCACATCAAACACAGTGCACCTCCAGGCATTGTACTCCAAGGAGACCGTAAACAAACACACACAGGTACACACGTACACGTACATACACACACGTGTGCACACAGACATGCATACACATTAGATATTCATATAACTCACAATAGACAAAAACACACATATGAGCACACATACACACATAGATATGCAGACACATTCAAATATATTAAAATATCACATAACACATGACACATACACACACACACACAGAGAGGCTCACTTGCAGACACACGGCACAATGGCTCTATTTTGAGCCTGTGAAGGAAGCAGAGTTGAATGAATCCTATCCTGCAGGTCCGGTTCCCAGGGACAGGGCTCACGTCCTTCGCTGCCCACCTCCCCCCTCACCTCCCACTCCCCACTGGCCGAGTCCCCCTCACCCTGTCCCTGTCAGCTAGCTCACTGTAACCTTCCCACAGTCCCACAGTCCCTTCTCTGTCTGACTCCACCCTGCTATGTGGCAGACCACATTGTTGAAGAGAACATAGTGGCTAGACAAGAGTTCTCCAACAGGTCTCCAACAGGTTTCCAACAGGTTTCCAACAGGTCTCCAACAGGTCTCCAACAGGTTTCCAACAGGTCTCCAACAGGTCTCCAACAGGTTTCCAACAGGTCTCCAACAGGTTTCCAACAGGTCTTCAACAGGTCTCCAACAGGTTTCCAACAGGTCTCCAACAGGTCTCCAACAGGTCTCCAACAGGTTTTCAACAGGTTTCCAACAGGTGTCCAACAGGTCTCCAACAGGTCACCAACAGGTCTCCAACAGGATTCCAACAGGTCTCCAACAGGTCTCCAACAGGTTTCCAACAGGTCTCCAACAGGTCTCCAACAGCTCCCAGTAGCTCACAGCCCACAGCCCACATATGAGTAGCTTGCCAAACAATTCTGAAAGTACATGCAATTTTTCACCGAAAACTGTGATAAACAAATCTCACAAGTATCAGTCACCGTAAGCTCCCAGCTACTATCTAATCAACGCAACATTGACATTATGCCAACCCTGGTTAGCCACTATTTGCTTAAAAAGCCAAACCTAACACAATGTCTGCCAATTAATTTCCAGCAATATTGCCCCGTCTGTCTATGTAGTTTGCACGTTTGTCTATCACTCCGTGTGCATCCAGTTGATGTGATAACCATCTTGTGGGTTGACAGAAATACATTCCCTAAAACCTTCTCAATTAAATGTTAAATGCAAAGTAGGCTTACCTGGCAGAAGTGTATAATGAGTAAGTATATCATTTGTATCTATTATTTGCTATTTGCTAATTTTTCCATGAAATGAGCAACAGTAGTACAGAACCATAATTTCTCACTCGCTAGACGCACAATTAATGGCGCCAGAGGGGATGACTGCCATTTTACGGGCTCCTAACCAGCTGTGCTGTCGACGAGTAGGTAAACCACCACTTCCCTCTGTATTATTGGCCAACGTGCAATCATTGGAAAACAAACGGGATGATCTACGATTAAGACTATGCTACCAACAGGACATTAAAAACTGTAATATTTTATGTTTCACCGAGACGTGGCTGAACGACGATAGAGCTAGCTGGCTTCTCCATGCATCGGCAGGACAGGCAGGACAGAGCAGCTACGTCTGGTAAGACGAGGGGCGGGGGTGTGTATCTATTTGTCAATAACTGCTGGTGCCAATGTCTAATATTAAAGAAGACTAAAGGTATTGCTTGCCTGAGGTAGAATACCTCATGACAATCTGTAGACCACACTATCTACCAAAAGAGTTCTTATCTGTATTATTCATAGCCGTCTATTTACCTCCACAAACTGATGCTGGCAAAGAAAATGCTTATCCAGAAGTGGCGCAACTAGTGGCCGGGGACTTTAACGCCCATTTTACCTAATTTCTATCAGCATGTCACATGTGCAGCCAGAGGAGAAAAAAACACTAGACCACCTTTACCCGACACACAGAGATGCATACAAAGCTCTCCCTCGTCCTCCGTTTGGCAAATTTAACCATAATTATATCCTCCTGATTCCTGCTTACAAGCAAAAACTAAAGCAGGAAGTACCAGTGACTTGCTCAATACGGAAGTACTCAGATGATGCGGATGCTATGTTACAGGACTGTTTTTCTTGCACAGACTGGAATATGTTCCGGGATTCACCCAATGGCGTTGAGGAGTATACCACCTCAGTCACTGGCTTCATCAATAAGTGCATTGGCGATGTCGTCCCCACAGTGACCATATGCACATTTCCCAACCAGAAACCATGGACTAAAGGCAACATCCGCAACGAGTTATAGGCTAGAGCTGCCACTTTCAAGGAGAAGGACACTAATCTGGACGCTTATAAGACATTCCTCTATGCCCTCAGATGAACCATCAAACAGGCAAAGCATCAATAAAGGACTAAGACTGAATCCTACTACACCGGCTCTGATGCTTGTCGGATGTGGCAGGGCTTGAAAAATATTACGGACTACAAAGGGAAACCCATCCCCTAGCTGCCCAGTAACGCGAGCCTACCAATTAAGCGAAATGCCTTTTATGCTTGCATCAAGGCAAGCAACACTGAAGCATGCATGAACGCACCAGCTGTTCCGAATGACCATGTGATCACTCTCTCTGTAGCCGATGTCAACAATACCTTTAAACAGGTCAACATTTACAAAGCCGCGGGACAGGACGGATTACCAGGACGTGTACTTGAAGCATGCGTGGACCAACTGGAAAGTGCCTTTACTGACATTTACAACCTCTCCCTGACCGAGTCTGTAATACTTACATGCTTCAAACAGACCACCATAGTCCCTGTGCTCAAGAAAGCGAAGGTAACCTGCCTAAATGATTACAGCCCCGTAGCACTCACGTCGGTAGCCATGAAGTGCTTTGAAAGGCTGGTCATGGCTCACATCAACACCATCATGCCAGAAACCCTAGACCCACTCCAATTTACATACTGCCCCAACAGATCCACAGATGACGCAATCTCAATCGCACTCCACACTACCCTTTCCCACCTGGACAAAAGGAACACCTATGTGAGAATGCTGTTCATTGACTTCAGCTCAGCATTAAACACCATAGTGTCCACAAAGCTCATCACTAAGCTAAGAACCCTGGGACTAAACACATTCCTCTGCAACTGGATCCTGGACTTCCCGATGGACCGCCCCCAGATGGTAACGGTAGGCAACAACACATCTGGCATGCTGATCCTCATCATTGGGGCCCATCAGGGGTGCGTGCTTAGTCCCCTCCTGTACTCCCTGTTCACTCACAACTGCATGGCCAAGCATGACTCCAACACCATCATTAAGTTTGCTGACGACAAAACAGTGATAGGCCTGATCACCAACAACGATGAGACAGCCTATAGGGAGGAGGTCTGAGACCTCTCCCTCAATGTCAGCAAGACAAAGGAGCTGATCGTGGACTATAGGAAAAGGAGGGCCGAACAGGCCCCCATTAACATCGACGGGGCTGAAGTGGAGCAGGTCGAGAGTTTCAAGTTCCTTAGTGTACACATCACCAACGAACTATCATGGTCCTAACATACCAAGACAGTTGTGAAGAGGGCACGACAACATATTTTCCCCCTCAGGAGACTGAAAAGATTTGGCATGGGTCCCCAGATCCTCAAAAAGTTCTACAGCTGCACCATAGAGAACCTCCTGACCATTTGCATCACCACCTGGTATGGCAACTGCTTGGCATCCGACCATAAGCCGTAAGGCCGAGTGCATCACTGGGGCCAAGCTTCCTGACATCCAGGACCAATATACTAGGCGGTGTCAGAGGAAGGCCCAACATTTTTTCATAGACTCCAGTCACCCAAGTCATAGACTGTTCTCTCTGCTACCGCAAGTCAAGCGGTACCGGAGCGCCAAGTCTAGGACCAAAAGGCTCCTTAACAGCTTCTACCCCTAAGCCATAAGACTGCTGAACAACTGAACAAATGGCCACCCTGACTTTTTACATTGACCCTCCCCACCCCACCCTCCCACCCATTTGTTTTTACAATGCTGCTACTCGCTGTTTATTATCTAGGCATAGTCACTTTACAAATGACCTCCACTAACCTGTACCTCCGCACATTGACTCGGTACCGTTAGCCCCTGTATATAGCATTGTTATTGTTATGTAATTTTCTTGTGTTACTTTTATATATATATTTTTTTTTTCACTTTAGTTTATTTAGTAAATATTTTCTTAACTCTATTTCTTGAACTGCATTGTTTGTTAAGGGCTTGCATTGTTGGTTAAGGGCTTGCATTGTTTGTTAAGGGCTTGCATTGTTGGTTAAGGGCTTGCATTGTTGGTTAAGGGCTTGTAAGTGCAGCAGGTAGCCTAGTGGAGTGGTTAGAGCGTTGGACTAGTAACCGAAAGGTTGCAAGATCGAATTCCCGACCTGACAAGATAAAAATCTGCCGTTCTGCCCCTGAACAAGGCAGTTAAAGCCACCGTTCCTAGGCTGTCATTGAAAATAAGAATGAGTTGGTAACTGATTTGCCTAGTTAAATAAAGGTAATATAAAAAAAGTATGTGTTTCACCTTTTGAATTCGGTGTATGTGTCAAATAACATTTGATTAAAGGGGAATTATACAAAAAAAATGTACATTTTTAAAAGTTTTCTTCCAGACCAAAAAAAGGTATTCTGAGTAGCTTGTGACATGGCTCTCATGCTAGAAAAGGTTGGAGACCCCTGGGCTAGATGATAGCGAGATAAAAAGAAACAGTCATATAGAGATCATATCTATACATACAGTAGCTTCTAGATAATAGTCATTCTGTTTCATATTCTCTATTGGAATTCTAACTCTATTGGAATTCTGGATGACAATTTGGATATCAAAACGTACTCTTAAATAATATGTATGATATTGAATAATATTGCAATCTATAACTATATTGATTCAAATATTACTCATCATACAGTATGTAGTCTAAAGGTGATTGTTTTTCATATGGTGGTATGGAAATGAAATTAATTGGGAATCTTGGGTAAGACAATGACGTGCATACCTTGCTGTTATAATTAATGTTCTTCGAATCCAGGGCAAAGATCTCAAAATGAATGATTAAGTCTTTGAAGTAGTCAACGTCGTAATTGATCAAGAGATGTTGAGTCTAGGCGTAAATATTTGATGCGCCTGGGGCTCGTTGGCTAACGTGGGTGTTGTTATCCGTTTCCTCTCTGTTGTAGAACGAGTAGAAACAGTGGCTGTAAATCACACACTCCTGACATTTACAGACTTACAACAGACACACATGACACACAGGGTGTGAGGGACCTGATCCACTCCACACGTGTGTTTTGTCAGCTCACCATAAACTGTAACTAAATATTATAAACACATTCCTGTGAAGAGCAGCTTTGAGTAAGACAGCCCCAGTGTCTGAATGAATGATTATGGCCAGAGTGGTCTACAGAAAGCCACCAGCATAGGCTTTCCACCTTGGTACACACACACACACACACACACACACACACACACACACACACACACACACATGCATGCATGCACACACACCCACATAGGCATGGACACAAGCAGGCATGTACGTGGACACACACACGCACACAGACAAACACATGGACACACACATCACATGGACACACAAACATGGACACACAAACACACGCGTATACAATACAGTACGCTGACCGACATGTTGCTCACACAGGCAAACGAACACGGAGGACGGACACACACATGGTCTCTAACACATCTGTCAGGGCAGAGGGTGTTCTGTCTTTTTTCACAGTCTTTAGCTGTTTTTAAACCTGCATATTTTCAACTGATTACTGCAAATGGACTCCCATTTGGAACACAGTGGAGGTGACATGTGGTTGCTATTTGTGTGGAATGGTGCGTTTGGAGGGGGAGGCAAGGGAGGGGGGAGATGGGGGTCCGCAGGCGGACACAGCCCTTCTGCCCTGTGTGTGGGGTCACCGTGCGGGGTCACAGAGCTGGGGTCAAAGGGTGAAGGTCATTGTGCTTTGGTGTGTGAGGTGAAAGATTGAGAAATCATTATTAGGGCCAGGAAATTGTCCTGACTACTTCAGCTAACAAGGAAAAACTCTGAAAATAGGTTTTCTCTGAAAAGCAAAACTGGGGTCTGGTCAATATGTGTTGTGGTTGTGGTTGTGATGTTAGACCACAGGGGTTGGCATTTACAGGGAGTGTGAGAGAGAGTGGGGTCAAAGATAGGAGCTCTGGGGTCAACAGGGGGGAGGTCACGGCTGGTTGAACAGGTCAATGTGTGGGACAACAGTAGGGTTAAAACGTGAGGTCATAGTGTGAGGTCATTGCTAGGGGTCACTGGGTCAGCATGGTGTGTGGTTGCTGAGATGGGGGAATGGGGCACGTACTGCTTTTGTTCAACTATTAACAGAAATAGCACTCGCCTGTGACTACAATTCCTGTGGAATGAAAAATGTTATGCTCTCCTTTTGCAATCTTGTAGATTATAGATAGAGTTTGTACATATTACCACAATCAACATGACACTTTCAAAATGAAGTCAGTACCATTCAAAATATCATACATGAAATGTATAGAATTAATCCTACTATCACAACATATTATATTCAATGATATTCAAAATTGATAAATAATACCAAATAATATTAATTCATATTAAAGTGTTACTGATTGGAGTTTTTTTATGACTTAAAGGACTGATATTTAAAGGGGCATTTGACCCTAAAACCACTTGTTCATATTTTTCTCATCAGTGTACCGTTAATATGGTTTTAAAATATTATATTGCAATTATATTGCACTTATACAGTACCAGTCAAAAGTTTAGACACATCTACTCATTCAAGGATTTTTCTTTATTTTTACTATTTTCTATATTGTAGAATAATAGAGAAGACATCAATACTATGAAATCACACACATGGGATCATGAAGGAACCAAAAAAGGGTTAAACAAATCTAAATATATTATATATTTGAGATTCTTCGAAGTAGCCACCCTTTGCCTTGATGACAGCTTTACACACTCTTGCCATTCTCTCAACCAGCTACATGAGGTAGTCACCTGGAATGCATTTCAAGGTGTGCCTTGTTAAAAGTTAATTTGTGGAATTTATTTCCTTCTAAATGCGTTATCAGTTGTGTTGTGACATGGTAGGGGTGATATACAGAAGATAACCCTATTTGATAAAATATCAAGTCTATATTATGGCAAGAACAGCTCAAATAAGCAAAGAGAAACGACAGTCCATCATTACTTTTAAACATGAAGGTCAGTCAAAACGGAAAGTTTCAAGAACTTTGAAAGTTTATTCAAGTGTAGTCGCACAAACCATCAAGCGCTATGATGAAACTGGCTCTCAAAAGGACCGCCACAGGAAAAGAAGACCCAGAGTTACCTCTGCTGCAGAGGATACGTTCATTAGAGTTAAAAATAAATGCTTCACAGAGTTCAAGTAACAGAACATATCATCATCAACTGTTCAGAGAAGACTGCGTGAATCAGGCTTTCATGGTCGAATTGCTGCAAAGAAACCACTACTAAAGGACACCAATAATAAGAAGAGACATGTTTGGGCCAAGAAACACCAGCAATGGACATTAGACCAGTGAAGATCTGTCCTTGGTCTGATGAATCCAAATTTGAGATTTTTGGTTCTAACCGCCGTGTCTTTGTGAGACACAGACTAGGTGAACGGATGATCT